>NW_026848156.1:25005-227753 GCF_030411735.1 Phialemonium atrogriseum | reverse complement strand
CGCGCGCCCCCCCCGCCCCCCCCCCGCGCCCGCCCCCCCCCCCCCCCCCCCCCCCCCCCCCCCCCCCCCCCCCCCCCCCCCCCCCCCCCCCCCCCCCCCCCCTAGGCGACTCACCTCGATACGCGAACCTCTCCATGATCGCCTCAGGGGAATACTCCCCGGCGGCACCGGCCCCGTGGCACTTCTCCTTGGTGGGACAAGCCCTGAAGTGGTTGAACGCCCGGTCACACCTCCACGGATCCGAGTCGAACCGGAACGGGTTCCCGTCCACGCCGTCACAGAGGATCACAAAGTAGCCCGGGCCGGCGCTTGGGAACTGGAACACCCAGTGCTGGCCTTGGACGAGCGAGCTATCCACCGTCCGCGTGATTGTCTGCAGGGCGAAAGGCCTTGGTCAGTACGGCGGGGCAGGCGGGCAGAGGGAGATGTGGGATGTAAATTACGAGCTGCGGCGGGGGGGTCGAGTCGGTGTTCTGTCTTTGCTTCTTTCGCGGGCCGGCCTGGGCTTCTGGTGGGCGTTTAGCCTGTTTGTATTTTGTTGTACCGGGTCAGCTAGACGGCATCTTATTACGCCAGAAGAGGGCGTGTCGGGTGTCTTACCGGGCTATTCTGTCTGGTGCTCGAGGCCACGACTATGCTACTGTCGCACGAACCGTGGCCTGTGATGGTATCTTCCTGCAGCGCCGGTCCGTCGACGAGGTGGCCGTCGACCGGCAAGGTCACCGGATCGTGAACCGATGACCCTCGAGGAAGCGTCCCCGAGCCGATCTCCAACCCCCAGATACGGGTTGCCATCTGTGGGTTGAAGGCCTCAGTGAGAGCGGCGAACATGCAGGTCTCCTGCTCGGTCAGGGAGCGAGCCGCGTCATCGATCGCCTTCCGGTAGGGGAGGGTGATGCGTTCGTATTCGTCATGCAGGCGTTTGCGGCGTGCCTGTACGTATTCTTTGTTCAGCGCTTCCAGGAGTTCGGGAAAGTCGTCATGTGGAAGCGGCTGGGACATGGTGAGATAATGGGAGGACGCCTGGTCAGGGTGTAGCCGTCGACGATTGGTAGAACCGAGGCTGGAAATAAGAGACGAGTAAAACAAGACAGAAAAGAGAAAAGAAAAAGAAAGCGCCGTGGGACAGGCCCAACAGGTAGGTATGCGTGCCTGGTCGATATATGGTTTGGCTGGTAAAATCCGACTTGTCAACTTGCCTCGAGCACCGCGAGCCAGCCCTCGCCTGGCCACTCGGCTTCCATCGCCTTCCATCGCCCCTCGTCGTGGCAGGCCCCAATGGCCCGACCCTCGCCAGTGTGGGGAGGCCGGGAGTGACAGGCCAGAGGTTGACGCCATGCAGGTGATAGATGCAGGGGGCGCTTGCATGTCGAGGCACCTCCAGGTTCCGGGGCCTTGGACTTGGTGGCCTCTGCAGCGCCTAAAACGCCCCGGCCCAGCCCGTGGCCAATGAATCCAGAAATATGCATCAACTCTCGAACCTCAGGTATCTATCCTGGAAGCACAGGGCTCGGGCGCGGTTGGGAACACAGACGGACGCATTTATGACTCATTGTAAACCTTCCCGGTGTGGTTTTCACTCCGCCAACCCTGGCTCCCAACAATCGGCCCCGATGTATGGATGTGTACGACACGAGCGTCATGCATATGCATGTTGGTTGTTGGTGGCGCATCGAGACAGGGGTGTGTGAAATTCAAGAGACGAGCAGCCGAAGGATCGCCGGGTTTATTACCACATTGAGTAGCTGGAAAGATGGAAGTACACACCATTGCTGAAGAAATGCAGTTCCAATCCATAATTTCGGAGTGCCCGAAGTGCAATGGGCAGCAGGTTTAAATTACGGACGTCAAAGGCTTAGGAAAAAGGAAAGACAGAAGAACATGGGGAGTTCGGCAACGATGCATGTGGCTGATAGGATAACTCGCACTACCTGGTAGTTTTCCACGCCAAGGCAGCCTGCTTGAGCTTGTGGTTACACTGCATCATATTATCCCGCATCCGAAGTTGATGTGGAAAGAAACAGCGAAAAGGGGTAAACCAGGTGACTAGTCTCATACTTTTTGCTTGTTCAGCTCAGGCGTAGCCTCACTCACGTGTAGGTAATTAGTTGCGCACTTCGAAGATTGACGCTGACTCGGTGGGTTTACCTTCACTTATGAAGGTCTCTCTGCCAACCGCGGAGCCATAGAACGAGGGGCAAGTCCCAGCTTTCACGCTTTGTGACAGGGAAAGATAATTATTGCTAAAAAAAAAATTTATTGGAGCCGAGAAGGCGAGCGGCAGTTGGTAACCACAATTAGGGAGTGGTAAACGATAGATACACTGACCAGTATCTTGAATAACGGTGACTAAGCCGTTGAGGTCTGCAATAAGGATCTGCAGATTGTACGCACCCGCCCCAAGGCCCAGTTTGTCCGCCAGCAAGTAAGGTTCGGCCTCGCTTGCTGGCCCATTTGTCAAATTCCGACACGAACGGTGTTGCAGATATGCCTGAACTTAGACGGTAGATTGGCGAAGGATTCGAAGAAATGAGACCTTACCTGTAGCGGCAAATCTCCTTTCCCTTGCAACCAGGGTATGTATACCAGAACTAGCAGTTGACTTTCAGCGGATGGGCTCATCGCCCAACATCACCTAAACAGGCACCGACAAACTGCCAGCATCGCCAATTCACCACAGCCACTTTATAACCCCATTAATTGTCGCAATGTCCGAAACAGACTCCAACCGCCACGGGCCCCCATCTGTGATCAATGTAGGCCTGATGCGCACCGGCACCATGTCCATGGCCCGTGCCTATGACATCCTCGGCCTGCGCGCCCACCACGGCCTCGACATGGGCGACCTCCCGGGCCGCGGCTCCTCACAATGGGCCGCAATCGAGGAGGCCGCCGAGGCGACCTAGCCCACCGTGCCGGGCGCGCGCCGTCGCCGCCGGGGGCGCCGCTTCACGCGGGCCGAGTGGGACGCCGTGTTCGGCTCGTACGACGCCGTCACCGACGTCGGGTCGCTGTTCGCGGACCAGCTGGTCGAAGCCTACCCGTCCGCGCGGGTGGTCATCGTGCAGCGCGACTACGACGCCTGGTGGGAGAGCTACCGGTCCGAGGTTGCGGACGGGATGTTCTCGCCGGCGACGGCGGTGTTGGGCCCGGTTCTGGCGCTCGCGGGGTTTCGGGCGGCGCTGGCTATGCGGAAGATGCTCATGGGGGCATTTGGGGCGCGGAACCTGGGCGAGATCAAGGCGAATGCACGGGTGACGTATTTCGGGTATTATGACAGGATACGAGAGCTCGTGCCGCCGGAGCGGAGGCTAGAGTATAAGCTTGGTGACGGGTGGGAACCATTGTGTGAGTTCCTCGGGAAGGAGGTGCCGGACGTGCCGTTTCCGAGGCTTAACGATCGGGTTCAACATGGAAAGTATAAGAAGCGGGAGCTGAGGGCAGTGTTAGTAGCGTGCTGGGTGATGTTGAGACCGTGGGTTCTAGGCGGCTTGGCTGCTATTTTCATTGCGGTTTGGTTAGCACGACGTAATTAAATATTATCTGTGACGCCAGATGTGAATGCCCGGGACTCATTTTACGACAACGGTTGAGTGGAAATAAAAATGTAAAGATAATTGTTGCTCAGATATCACCACTCCCAATGCCCTCTAGTCCATCGATCGGCATGCCCTGCCACTACTGCTGCCTCGTCCTCTCCCGCAGCCCCTCTTCCGGCTCGCCGGCATGCTTCCCCGCCTGCATTGGACTAACCGGCCCCAAGTCCTCGGCGGCGCCCTCGCGCGCCTTCCCGGGATCCTTCTTGGACGGCGTCCCGGGCGTGTGGCTGTAGATGCGGGTCTGCGTGCGCGGCTCGACATCGCCGCCACCCCCCGGCGGGGGACTGGGCTTGGCCGCGGCGCCGCCCGTGCCGGCTGCCGCCTCCAGCCGGCCCGAGATGTCGGTCTGGTCGCGCGGCTCCTTCAGGGCCCGCCCTGCTGGCTGCTGCTTGCCGCCGCGCGTCTGCCAGTAGATGCCGCCGCCGATGAGAGCAGTGGCGGCGATGGCGGGGCCGACGCGGGATCTGAGCATGGTGGTGGTGGGTGCGGTGCTGGAGGAGGAGGATGTGATTGTGTGGTGGTTTGGTCTAGCTCTTTGGTTGATAGAGGGGCCTATATGGTGGTGGCTTTTCTTTCTCAAATGGGAGGATTGAAATGAAAATTGAAAATTGACGAGAATGAAGATGAAAATTTTATTTTGATGCCAGAATTACTTACTGCTGCTACTGTATTCCCCTGACGCGGTGCTGTTCAAATGATATCATGGTTGTCTCTGCAGAATTACTCTATGACATCAGGACTGTTCGATCTTCAGGGACCTGGCCTTGCAAAATCTGCCATTCTGATCTACTGTCATGCCCGTGGAGATAGCTTGGGGACTCGTTCCCAACTCTTTCTATACCAGTTGTCGGGTATATATTGTCCATGGACATTGGAGGTCAACAAAGTGATAATCACTGGCTCTTCAAGAGAGGATACCGTTTTGGAAACGGAATGTGGTGAGGCTTTACCAACAACGTTTAGAATAAAAACGTATTCAATTTAGTAACCGTAACTGTGACCGTATCCCCAGTGCCCCACACCTCTAGATAGATAAAGTTGTTTTACCGATATTTCTCCGACGGAAACATTGTTCTTCCTAGCAGGAAATGACTAAATGACTTTATCGCCATCGACGACGACCACGCACCCGCCCCATCCCCGCCAAAGATGGATCGCACGCGGAATCCATCATTTGACCCATCGAAGCTCACAAAGTCGACCGCGGCCGACTACTCCTCGTCAGACTCCGACGCCGGCGAGGATGACGAGTACCTGATGCCCTCGCGGGGGCCGGGAGGCGACGACGAGTTCGGCGACTTCAACCCCCGGAAGCGCCGCCGCACCGGCCGCGACGCAAAGGAGAGCGCTGCTCTCGGCATATTCGGCTCCGATAGCGAGGACGACGGCCCCGGCAGACGCTGGAAGCGGAAGGCGACGCTACGGAACAAGGGCGTCAGGTTCGTGTCGCAGGGCAAGAAGGCGGCGGAAGAGGAAGAGGACGAAGATGACGAGGAGGATGGCGAGGATGGCGATAAGAGCATTATGGACGCTACAAACACTATGGATGCTACGATGTCTCGTGCGGCAGATGACGAAGAGGACGACGAAGAGGACGACGAGGAGGATGAGGCGATGGGCGGTGTCGGATTGGGCTTCGGCGGTGCTGCTGCCTCGGCAGCGCAGACCATGGGATGGATGCCCCAAGCGCAACAGCCTGTGACCAGCACAAGCACGACCACCCCCCGCAAGTCGTTCATGAAGACGACGTTTGACGGCACCACGCCTCTCGGGAAAGGCTTCACGCCCTCGTCTGCGCACGCGCCGGTCCTCAACGTCCAAGAAGACGAGTCACCCGCGCCCCGAGAATCGCTGCCTAGCGCATTTTCTACTCCCAGTCGAGGTGGGAAGGCCAAGCTTAATCCAAAGTCATTCGGGGCTCGGATGATGGCGAAGATGGGATACGTGCAAGGCCGGGGTCTCGGCAAGGAAGGCCAGGGCAGAAACGTCATCATCGAGGCGAACCTGCGGCCCCAGGGCATCGGCTTGGGTGCCGTGAGAGAGAAGACCGACCTAGAGAGACAGGAAGAGAAACGCCAAGCTCGCCTGCGCGGAGAAGTTGTTGTGGACTCGGACGAGGAAGAAAAGAAGAAGAAGGCGGCGCGGAAGAAGAGAGTCCTGGCTGGCGGCCTCAGCAGCGGCACTGGCAGCGGTGCTAGCACTCCCAGGCGGCAGAAACCGAAATATCTCACTCTGGATGAGATCAAGAAGGCGGCACCGGGCCTCAATATCCCCGACGCGTTCACGCCGATCCTCGACTTGACCGGGCCGGGGAAGAAGATGCTCACCTCCTCTTCCGGCCTGATGACTCCAACGGATGGAGCCCCGGCGACAGAATCCGTCGAGGCCGTGGAGTCCCGCAAGCTTGCTCGGCGGGCGCAAAACGACTTCATGGCCATCCTCGAAGAGTGGCGGAGCTTGCAGGAACGTAAAGCTTACCTCGAGCTGCAGTTGCAGCAGGAGGGGCAGGAGCTGGAAGAGTTCGTTGCCGGCCTGGAAGGCAACCAGGCCATTGCCGCCTCCTGCGATAAACTGTCCCACCCGGCAGAGATTGAGGAGGCTGACAGGCATACGGGCCTGAGCCGGAGGTTGGGTCAGATCATTGGGGAGCTGAAAGTGGCGGATGCTTCTCTCTCGGACGACTTGCTCCCCAAGATCAAGGACGAGCTGACCGCCGTTGCCGTTGCGGCCATCCACCCCACTTTCAAGGACTTCCTCGCCACCTGGGATCCGCTGGAAGAACCCAAGCCCCGCTTCCTGGATGATATGATCTCGATCAGCGGCCTGCTCGGCCATCAACGACCCGGGAAGCCGCAGCGCAAGTCGACAGCCACGCCGTTCGAGGCCATGATGTACAAGCTATGGCTTCCCAGGATGGCCAGCGCCGTGCGGCAGTGGAACGTGCGGGACTCGGAGCAGCTGCTGGCCGTGTTCGAGGCGTGGGAGAAGCTGATGCCCCGCTTCGTGCGCGCCCAGCTGCTCGAGCAGGACATTGTTCGCAAACTGGAGGAGGCCGTCGCGAAGTGGGAGCCCAGGCGGAAGAAGCACCATTCGCTGCCCCATGTCTGGATCTTCCCCTGGCTGCAGTATCTACCTCCGCACCACCTCGACCCGAAGAGCTCGACCGGCCTCGTGGCGGACGTCAAGAGGAAGTTCAGGAAGCTCGTCGAGGTCTGGGAGTTCAACCGCGGCGTCATCCCGGGCCTGAAGCAGTGGAAGGAGGTGCTGCGGCCGAGCAAGAGCCAGGATCAATGGAAACCCCTGGTCATGAACCACCTTGTTGCGAGCATGGCCCGGCACCTGCGAGCCAACTTCAGAGTCGACCCACAGGACCAGGAACCCTACCTGGAGAACCTGACCGGCGTCTTCGAGTGGGTCAGCGTCATCTCCGCCGCGATGATCGGCGAGGTCATCGTGACGGAGGTGTTCCCGGCGTGGCACGAGGTCCTCTACCAGTGGCTCATCACCGAGGAGGCCAACTACGAGGAGATCGGCCAGTGGTTCATGTGGTGGAAGGACGAGGTCTTTCCCGAGGAGATCAGGTCGCTGCCGTCGGTGGCCGCCGAGTTCGCAAAGGGCACCGCCCTCATCGACCGGGCGCTGGATCTCGGCGACCGCGCGGCGGCCGAGCTCGAGCCCCCGCAGAAGGGGCCCGCACTGCAAGTGGTCCCGAAGTCGCCGTCGAAAGAGAGGGCCGGGCACGGGCATGGGCGGCACCACCATCATCACCGCCGCCATGAAACCCGCCCCGCGCCCCCGGCGGTCGAGGAGACACCGCGGGTCGTGTTCAAGAACGCGGTGGAGGACTGGTGCCAGGCAAACGACCTCCAGTTCATACCGGAGCGCAAGAAGGTCCACGCCGAGGGGCCGCTGTACCGCATCACGGCTCGTGGCGATGGCAAGGGCGGCGTCCTGGTGTACTTTAAGGGCGATAGGCTGTTTGCCGAGACGAGGAAGGACGGGGTGGTGGAGATCCGCTCGGATCGCGAGGCGGATTTGGTTGTGTTGATGGAGTATGCTCAGTGAACGGGCAAGTTAAGGAGGTTGCAGAGAGGGAACTTTCGTGGGGGACTAGACTAGGATGATACCAATGCGATACTCCGTTGTCTTTAACAACTCGATTTCTTACGCCAACAGGGGGCAGATACGTGGGGTCGTAAATAAATACAGGGTGCTCGAGTTCGCCAAGTCTCACAAGCCTAGGTTATGAAGGAAGAATGGTGAAGTCCCGTGCTCTTGTGGTTCCCCTATCTTCCCCTTTGCATGCCCTTTCTCCTTTTCATCATTACTTCTCATATGCCACCATCACCCAACATACCTCGCATACCTACCAAACTCCCCATCCGCCCTCAACCTCTCCATATCCTCATCCCTCAAACAAACCATAACCGCAATCTCCCCATCCGGCGCCCGCGGCATCAGATAAACCAAACCCTCAACCGGCACAAACCGCGGCCGCCGCACCGCCTCGGGACCCCCCAACCCGAGCCCAAAGTCCATCCCGAAGCAGCCCACCCCAGCCCAAGAGCTGACCATCAGGTCCCGCCCGGGCTCCACCGTCGCCGTGAACGAGAACCCGGCCCGGTCGCGCGCGCGCCCCATCGCCGTCGCGAGGGCCCGCGTCCGCCACCCCAGCGCCGCCGAGTCGGCGACGCCGGCGCGCAGGGCGGACGCCGGCGATCCCGGCGGCGAGAGGGCGAGGTCGGACAGAGGGAGCGCGTGGTAGGTCATGTTCTGCAGTAGGCCCGGGTACGTGCCCGCGACGCCGAGGTGGCGGCGCGCGTCGACGGCGCGGGTGAGAAGAGAGGGGGGGGAGGGGGATGGGAGGCGCGGGAGGCGGGCGCGGGTGATGGATTGCCAGAGGTGGGAGGTTAGGGCGTCGTCGGTGGAGATGAAGGGCGTGGGTGGGGGTAGGGTTGCGGTGGCGGTGGCTTTGAGGGCGGCGAGGGAGGTGGCGCTGAAGGTGAAGTAGGACCAGGTGCAGGTCGGAGGGGGTGGGGGTGGGGGTCGTGGTTCCGAGGTGGCGTCGGCAGTGGGGGGAGGGGGCTTTACGATCTGGTTGGAGAGCTCTGGGCCGGGTTTGTATGAGTCGTCGAGGAAGGGGATGATGGTGCGGCGGTCGAGGTTGCCGGACGAGAGCTCCTCGCTGGTGAAGGGCTCGTTCCGGCAGGCCTTTGACAGGAGGTGCATCACCTGGCCCTGTCCCGTCATATCCATGGCAGCATGGTGTGCCACCACGGTGAGGACGAGGCCGCCAGTGATGAAAGTGACCTGGATGAGCAGCACCGGCTCCGGGTCCGACGGTGTTTCGCCGGGACCTCCTGGGATGGTGTGGCGGGGCGCAATCCGGCTCTCGTCTAGCATGGCGCAGGGGAAGTTGGCGTCCCTGAAGGCATCCATTGTTGGCATCGAGGGGTCATCCCTGGCATCTTTCACCACAAGGCGAGGGATTTTCTCAAAGGCCTTGATCTTGAATGTGCCCGAGTTGCCTTCGCCCGCGCCCTCGTTGACAATCTGCCCTGCTACCCATGGGAAGCTCGCTGACAGCCGCTCGAGTCCGTTGGTCAACGTGGTGATGATCGACGCATGAGAGGACGCATTGGCAACTGGGAAGAAAAGTGAGAGCTGAGTGTATATCCTGAGAAGCGGCTGTTGCCCGAAAATGTCCAGGGAAACATCAAGGTCATCCATTTTGGGCAGTTGAGCACCTGTGAGCGTGGCTGTGGTGATTCGGCTTGCGCAGCTTTTCAAGTGGAATTGTCGAGTTCCTGGAGGGTTATTAATTCCTTACTAGTTTTCAACCACTTGTTGATCTTTGTGGGGTTTGCGGCACCACCTAATTAGTCTATTCATCTACAGCCTCCTAGCCAATAGCAACCTCCAAATTCGCAAGAGTCCCATGGCTCACTATGAATCATACTAATTTTCCCATTTGGGAATAGACCCGCAATGGAGGCTAGTCGTATCTTCTAGATTCTTGAGATAGTCTAGGCATAGCAACAGTAGCAGAGCCGCGCCAGTTCGCTCTCTATGGAGCCCGCCATAACGATCGTCTAGCTTACTTCTTGTCCTACTAGAATTTATTGAAATGGGTAATTGAATTCGACTCCATTCTAAGAAGACCAAGCTTGAATTATGATCTTAATTATCAGTAATGAGTTGTGCGAGTGTCTTGATTGCACTAACTTTCCTTCAGAATATCTAAGGGCTTCTCCGCAGAACTCAGCTTGCCATTGCACTCTGACGCTTCAACCTAGCATCTCAACGTAACTGTGATTACCTTCTAACTTAAGCAGTGCATTGTCACTTCTTTACCCTTGCATCTTGCACAGATGTATTAGAACCTGCCTCCTTGTGATGCGCTTCTAGCGTCCTGGACCACCATAACTCTATATGAATGGAAGCCGTCCTACCAGTACCTCTGATCCTGGTTTCATGAGTATTTAAAATGGCCTGGCCTCAAGAGTAACATCACGGGGTGGGTATATCTGAGTATCGATTGATGGTTTATCAAGGCAGAGGAAGACTGGAGCGGGGGCCAATCGGGATTTTGACCACCCACGCGCTCGTCAGTCAGCCAAAGAACAACTCTCCGAAGAGATAGGCGACGGATGTTAAAATGACGTCCTCTACGTCTTGGATTTTGCAAAATTCTTGCTCCGTACGAAAATAACCCCTTAGCTTCTTATAGGTATCTGACGGGAACTTGAAAGTTATAGGAGAACCTCATACGCGCCATATATTCTAGGGCCCTTAAAGTTCTGGAAGAATCGTCTTTGGTACTATAGGGTCTCAGAAGAACTGCCTTATTATATGATCTGTGTGACACTAGACATAACCTTCTTGTGAACCCAAGTCTCGGGACTGAATTGCTAATCGGAACTTATCCGTTCCTGGTAACCTCGTCATCCTAAAGCCTCGCCCTACTTTTTCAGCCTTAATGGATATCCGCCGATCCAGCATGAGAATTTGTGCCCATGCGTGGCTCTCATTGTGGGTCTAGAGAAGATCCCTAGATTCTCCTTGTAGTTGCCGTCGATCTAGAGACTCCTCCTCACTTGCCAAGGCGGCATTCTGCCACCTCGGCGGCAGTTGCCACAGGCCACTACTATTGTACCGGCACTGTCTCTCACATTGATATCTGATCATCATTCCGTTGTGATTCGTGGATGGAATTGCCGCCAGCCTAGCCTGTCCAGATCATGATGCGTACTTGTTCTACGAGATGACGGCTAAAAGTTCCGCGGGTCGGCGTCACAGCTCCGCAACAATTTAAGCCGGAAAATTAAGTTAAGCCAGGGCGATAGTCAACGGCCCCTCATTTTTAACGCCCCACCCCGTGCCTACAAAATGGAAGCGAAGGCCTCGATGCCGGAATGGCTTGATGGGCTCCTAACAACCCGAGAAGGAAAGAGCAAAAAAGAGCCATGTTTACCCCAGTTCTTGTTGCGCTTGCGGGCCTCGCCTCCCAGGCCTCAGCGGAATGCACCCGAGCAATGCTCCAGGAGGCTACGGCGGGATACCTCGCAGCACTGACTGCCGGGACGCCGACCATTCCGGCTCTGGCGGAAGGCACCGTCCCGTATCAGGAGAATGACGTGGTCATGGACATTTCGAAGGGCGTCTTGTCCCAGGGCATCAAGATCGACTTCAACCGCAGCATCTACGACACGACCCAATGCGCCTCGTACACGGAAGTGGTGGCCACCACCGGGCACCCGTACGTCATCGGCACGCGCCTGGCCTTCACCGACGACAAGATCACAAAGATAGAATCGGTGGTCTGCGACGACGGCGACTGGCTCTTCAAAGCCAGCGGATCGCTGGACTACAACAAGCGCGAGGCCTGGGACCCCATCCCCGAGGGCAAGCGCGACACCCGCGAGGTCATCAAGGCGGCCGGCGACGCGTACATTGACGCGTGGGGCGACAAGACCATCAAGCCGCCCTTCAGCCCGCAGTGCGCCCGGCTCGAGGGCGGGTCGTACCTCAGCGGCAACTGCCTGCTGAACTTCCCGCCGCCGTTCAACGTGACGAACCGGAGGTACACCATCGACGAGGAGCTCGGCGCCGTCGACATCTTCCACAACTTCCCGTTCCTCGACAACGCCATCCCCAGGGACCCGGGGACGCAGACGAATAACTTTATCAGGGTTGAGTCGGGGCAGATTCGGTATATTCATGAGAATACTGTGTGCACGAAGAAGAGCTGCGCGAAGTAGTCGGCTGGTTTTCTCGGGTCTGGTTTGGTGGGTCGTTCAATCACGCTCAGTACATGTATCTACCACAGAGAGCGTAATATCTTCCGTTACTGTATATACTCAGAAGGACCGTGATGTGAGAATTGCAGGCATGCCTAAGCTATCCCGTCTCCCAAGCTTGCCATCCAGCGGGAAACTCGTTGTCACAGGTATGACCTTCGGAGTATGTGGCCATAGCGGAAGGATATTTGGTCGATAGAAAGACAGTACCTTACAAGGCCGCTTCATTATATAAAGAGAAGCATGCCTACTTCGTCAAGTTCACTGGAGCTCTAAACTTATATAGCTACGTACCCATGTGCGTACCTGCATATGTAGTGGAGCCTCATTGGTCGAAAATTTAAGGTTGGCGAGCGGGGAGGAAATGGGTGCTCCCGCTGTGGAACTCCTGTTCCGACGATGGGGCGCAACACGGGTCGTTGTTAAAATTCTCTCAATTTTTTTTCTCTTTCTTTTCCCCTTGGCCAAATCCTGCATATACACAACGTCGCCGCACAGCCACACAGCTTGTAAACTAGCTTCCTCGCTCGCAATCAAACTCGTTTTCTCGCCATGGACAGCCCCTACCGCAGGGAGCTCCAAGTCGCCCTCGCGGCCGTCGAGCGCGCCGCGACCGTCAGCCAAGCGGTTCTTCTTTCTTCGGCAGGCAGGGACACCGCGGCCGTGGAGAAAGACGACCTCAGCCCCGTGACGGCGGCCGACCTGGCCGTGCAGGCCCTCCTCGCGGCGTCGGTCGGCCAGGCCTTTCCCGGCGACGTCCTCGTCGGCGAGGAGTCGGCCGCCCAGCTGAGATCCCACCCGCGCCTGCTGGAGAGGGTGTGGGAGCTGCTGCTGCCGCTGCGGCGGGACGCCGAGGCGGGGACCGAGTTCGGCCTTCCCCGCGACAGGGACCACCTCTGCGAGCTGCTCGATCGGTGCGGCGAGGGCGTGCCGGGGCCGAACGGGCGCACGTGGGTGTTTGATCCTGTCGATGGGACCAAGGCGTTTGTGCGGGGCGAGATGTACGCCATCAACGTGGCGCTGCTGAGCGGGGGCAGGCAGGTCGTCGGGGTTGCGGCGTGTCCGCTCCTGTCGGCGCGGACCGGGGCCGGGGACGGCGGCTCTGCTGTTTGCAACGTGTCGGTCGACCCCGAGGGAAGGGGGGCTGTGCTGTTTGCTGCGCGGGGCTACGGCGCGTACGTGCGCCCGCTCTTTGGGGCCGGGGCCCGTGACGCCGTGCCGCGGCGCCTCGGCGGTGGCGACGGATCTGCGAGGCGCCTGAGGCGGGCGGTGACGTGCGTGGATGGGCTGGTGTCCGGGGTGGATGACGGCGTGCACGCGGCGGTGGCGGCGCGCCTGGGAAGGGAGTACCCCGGGTGCGACCTCCTCGGGTGGGTGCCGAGGTGGGCGGCGCTGGCGCTTGGGGCGGCCGACGCGACGGTGTGGGTTTACGGTACGAGGGATTATCATGCCAAGGTGTGGGATCATGCCGGGGCGATGTTGTTGTTTGAGGAGGCGGGCGGGTTGATTACTGATGTGGATGGGAGGCCGATCGATCTCGCTGCTGGGAGGAAGTTAAAGGGGAACTTTGGGTTCGTCGCTGCGCTGAAGGCAGAGCATGCTGAGGTGCTGGTGGTGGTGCAGGAGACGCTTAGGGAACGGGGGTTGAGGCATTTGTTGCTGGAGGGTTAGGGGTTGCCGTGGATGTGATGAGCCTGGGGCCGGGGGGGGGGGGGGGTGGGGGTGGTGAGAGAGACCCTAGATCTGGGACTCTGTTTTGAAAACATGTGGCCTATCAAGGACGGTTTGAAACTCGAGTGATGTGACCGGAGCAACAACACCTGTGTGGGGCGATGAAGCAAGGGCGCCGATACTCCTTGCTGCTCGTGTGCGGCTTTAGAGAACCTACCTAGAAAGTCTTAACAGCCTTGGGGACCCCGGAGGGCCAAAGTTTGGCAACGGCAACTATGGACACCTGGGAACTCGATAACTCGTCAGATCCCGAATTTGTAATCTAACGACGGCCATGGTATGCAAATAGAATTCGATGTGGAACTCGAGTCTGAATTTGTAGGAAGGAGCATGATCATTTCAGGGGTTCGATGGGATTCTAGGATAAGGCCTCCTTGCTAACACTAGTCTCCCAAGAGATCCTAAGAGATGAGTGTCATCTCAAGATCAGTGCGTCTTGAGTTGAATGTGATCCTATGCTGAGGAGGGCTTCTACACGATTCCAATATAATTAGGTCCCGGGGCCCTGTTGATTGCTCGTCAGTTAGCCAAGCGAATTTTACCTTCTAGTTATTGAAACGCGTGGTTATTGCATGCCTGCAAGTTTAGTCAAATTCCGCTTCAAGAGCCAACTCGGGCTTTGACTCTTTGTGATAGCCTGCAATTGCGTGATGCAGCACACCCCTCACGCAATTGCCGCCCACCCCCCACGGGCTTTGACCAACCGGATCTGTCGATACCCCTCTCAGAAACAAGAACGTCTCTTTTTATTTAATTCTACAATTAACCCCCCCTTTCCAGATCACCAATCTACATCTACCTTCAAGCCCCCAATCGGGCCTTCCCTGAAAAAATGTTCAGACTCTACGAAGTCGACCCCGACGCCGACGTCTTACTCATCCTCCCAGCCGCCTCAGCCGCCGCCGCGCCCAATGGCCGGGAAAGCGGGGCGTCGAACCCCCCACCTCCGGAGCTGCGCATCAAGGTCTCGTCCAAGCACCTGGGCCTCGCGTCGCGCCACTTCAGGGACCGGCTCAAGTGGGGGGAGTGGTCGACTTCCGAGCCGGACGGCCGCTTCCACGTGCGCCTGGAGGGGTTCGACGCCGGGGCGGTGGCGATCGTAATGGATGTGCTGCACGGTCGGGGCGGGAGGGTGCCGCGGTCGGTGGACTTGGAGACGCTCGCGAAAGTGGCTGTTTTCGTGGATGAGTTTCAGTGCTTCGATGCTGTGGAGGTGTATGCCGAGAGGTGGATCGGGAAGCTGGAGGGGTCGCTGCCGGGCGCGTTCGGGAGGGACGCCGTGCTGTGGATGTTTGTTGCTTACGTCTTCCGCCGTTCGGATCTGTTTAAGGAGGTCACGCGGCTGGCCATATTGCACAGCACGGGGCCGATCAGTGACTTAGGTCTTCCTGTTCGCGAGAAAATCATCAGTAAGGAGTTACTTGTTATAGGTCTTCACTGTGCCCTGACTGACTGTCCATACAGGGATTATCGACAGCCGGAGACGGGAACTTATTGCAAGGGCTCTCGCGATTCTCCGCCGCGTCCTGGATAATCTGAGCGAAGGCCAAGTCTCGTGCCCTTACGAGTGCGACTCCTTCCTTCTGGGCGCTCTCACCAAGGCGCTGCATCGCAACGGCCTGGCCTCCCTCCCACCGTCTAGTTCCTTCCCGGGAGTCAGCTTCGTGTCCGTCGTCGAGGCACTTTGCGACGTCAGAAAGACGGAACAATCCATCAACGCGATCAGGGCCAGTGCGAGTGCGAGGACTAGGAAACGGAAGAGTCCTTGGCCCGGAGACGTGCGTCCGGCGCCACAACCCACTCCGGAGGCTTCGCCTGAGCCCGAGTTGTTTGGTGTTGAGAGTTTGGAGACGCATGTTTGCGCGGCCAAGGACCTCTTTACGCCCGGACTGGATGGTCTAGAGGCAGGTGTTGAGGGCCTGGAACTTGAAAGCAGCCTTGGCTACTATCTGTACTAAGCGGGGGTACGAAACCATGCTTCTAATGAAGAGTAGGTCGGGGTCGGTTTTGAGACTAGCTAACCTCTGTATATATTCATGAAAATAGTACTAAAGTTGTTTAATAATACTTTCCGCCTCGAATGAACTTGAGACTCCATCCAGATCACCTTGTGTAGACCCCGTCTGCTTGAATGCGTCCAGCAGATTCGTAGTTTCTTTGCATCGCTTTGGTCTCGCGTGGCCAGTGTATAGAATCCCCTGACCAGCATACTTCACTCATAACACCTGATTACGATATGTTACATGCCTCAGCCTCTCGTAATTACATACCTGAATCCTAACCAGTCTATTCTATATTGAGTCTATGGCACTTTCCTACAATTAACCCCCAACCCTTTTCACGGAATCTGCACCAACTCATCCACCTTGACGGGCTGCCCCGTGCTGATGGATTTATTCGCCGCGATGCCAGTGAGGATGGACAGTGCACCATCGACATGCGATGCGGCGCGGTTATACTTGTCCTCAACGGGGGTGCCGAAGAGGTCGTTGAGGAGCTCCGGATCGCCACCGCCGTGGCCGCCGTCGGCCCGGGGGATCTCGACCTCGACGGGCTTCCCGAACAGGGGCCGCAGCAGGATGGAGGTGGACTCGAGGGCGCCCTCCTCGCCCTGGGCGCCGCCCGAGTTGATGTAGGCCCGCTCGACCACCTCGACCTCGACGCGGCCCTTGGTGCCGTTGAAGCAGACGCGGAACCCTTCGCACGGCGAGTAGGCCGTCAGGCTGTAGGTCAGCACGGCGCCCGAGCGGTAGCGCACCATGACGCCCATGGTGTCATCGATGCTGACGCCGTCGCCGAAGACGCTCTGGTCGCGGAAGTAGCCGTCCTCGTGCTCGGCGTCGAGGTACATGGCCCTGAGCTGCTCGTTGGCGGCCATGTCGAGGGCGAAGGGGTCGGCACGCGCGGCCTCGCCGCCGCCGTGGGCGCGGCTGTAGAAGGCCGTCTCGCCGCGGCGCTCGGCGTTCTCGCGGCCGTAGAAGCGCAGGTCGCCCATGGCGAAGACGGTCTCGGGCCGGCTCTGCAGCCAGAAGTTGACCAGGTCGAAGTGGTGCGTCGACTTGTGCACCAGCAGGCCGCCGCTGTTGCGGCGGTCGCGGTGCCAGCGCCGGAAGTAGTCGGCGCCGTGCGACGTGTCCAGCATCCACTCAAAGTGCACCGAGTTGACCTGGCCGATGGCGCCCGACGAGAGCAGCTCGAACACCTTTGTGTTGTGCGGCGCGTACCGGTAGTTGAAGGTCACGCGCAGCTTCTGGCCCGTCCGCTCGACGGCCTTGAGGATCTCCCGGCACCGCGGCGCGTCGATAGTCATGGGCTTCTCCGACACCACGTTGCGGCCCAGCTCCATGGCCCGCACGATGTAGATGTTGTGCGTCCGGTCGATGGTCGTCACGATCACCTCGTCCGGGTTCGTCTCTTCAATCATCTTGTCGAAGTCGGCGGCCTTGTATGTCGGCACGCCCGGGTGGCCCAGCGCCTGGATCTTGGAGTTGGCATAGTTCATGCGCGTCTGGTTGGTATCGCAGAACGCGACCAGCGATGACGTGGCACTGAAGTCTTTGATAATGGCTGTGTAGAAGAAAGCGGCACGTCCGCCGGTGCCGACAACGGCGTACTTCTTTGGTGCCATGATGGGCAAGGAGGGGATGAACGTGACAGAGGGGGGAAGAGAAGGAGAAGAAGGCAAAGATATGGAGTGACTCCGAGGGGACCGAACGCAGGCAGACTGTCTTGTGAGCACAATCGCCTTTTCTATAGCCCGGACTGTGAACAGGAGAGAGCAATATTCTCCCCTGATATTGTAGCTGCCGAGCAATGACACGATGTTGAAGCTCGAACTTTGACACTGGCGTCATACAAGCTCGGCCGCTATTGCCCCGGATTACCGTCCCGTCCCCTCTTCCCTGCCTGCAGACAGGGAAGCCGGCTAAATGCCCCCGCACCGCGGGGTCAATTAGACCAATCACGGCCGCCCGGCTATTCTCTTGCGTTGTTGCGCTGTCCCAGCTTGCCCAGCCAGCAGGGACTTACTGTATTGATCGGCTCTCACCCGGCAGACACCCTGTCACCAACGCGCTAGTGAGCAGCCATGGTAGTTTTTCCGTCAATGGGCATGTCATAGGATGCTTCCTTGGTTGTTTCGAGGATTTGACATGTCTTAGCAGTCCAGTGGTTGGGATGCATCGCCCCAGTTATCGTCCAAGGTGGGTTTGGGGCCCCTCCAATCCCCCCAGATCCGGGGCGAGCGAGGATGAGGTCAATAAAGCCGGGGTTGGTGATCCTGCTTAACCGGCAGATGTGATTGGTGTTGGCCAGCCTGTGACAGATATTGAATACTACGCAGTATAAGGTCACGGCTTGTGATGTGCTTCGAAGCTTGTTCAATTTAATTATCGCAACTCCATCTCGTGCCACGCGCAGCTTGGAGATTTTCAAAACACCTCCCCCAAAGTCCTCTTCTCCGGCAGCAGCGGCCCTAGAGATAGAGGCAATAGAAAGCCAGGATAATGTCGAGCGACAACAAGGCGGCAGCAGCTGCTGCCTCGGGTGCGGCGCATGATCCCGATGCCATCACCAACGCCCCGACCGCCGAAGCGGCAGCGGCAGCGGCAGCCCATGCTGAGTTCCGCGGCGGCGAGAAGGCCGCCGAGTTCCTGGCCACCGTTGGCGAGGACACTTCGTTCACGTACGAGGAGGAGAAGTCGGTCCTGCGGCGCGTCGACCTCCGGATCCTGCCCATCATCCTGCTCGCCTACTTCTTCCAGCAGCTGGACAAGTCGTCGCTGTCGTACGTGTCCATCTTCGGCATTGTCGACGACGCCCACCTCGTCGGCCACCAGTACTCGTGGCTCGGCTCCATCCTCTACCTCGCCCAGCTAGTCATGCAGCCCCTGGCCGCGTTCCTGCTCGTCAAGCTCCCCACCGGAAAGCTGATCGCCGGCGCCATCTTCTTCTGGGGCTCGAGCCTCACTATCATGGCCGCGTGTACCGATTTCAAGAGCCTCCTCGGCCTCCGCTTCTGCCTCGGCGCCTTCGAGGCCATGATTGGTTAGTCATCTCCCGCCGGGTCGCCTGGAAAACCGCGTGCTAATGTCGGTCGTGAATCCAGCTCCGTCCCTCCTTGCTGTCACCCAAATGTGGTGGAGGCGCGGCGAACAGACCCTCCGGGTCTCTTATTGGAATGCAATGAATGGCGTGACCGCTATCGTGGGAAGTCTCGTCACATACGGCCTGGGTCGTATCGAGAGCGAGAAGCTCTTCAAGTATCAGGTATGTTCGCCCCTGTCGCCTACCCGCGATAACCCTAACCCTAACACCGCCAGATCATCTTCATGTTCTGCGGACTCCTCACCGTCGTGTACTCCGTCATCGTTTTCTTCACCATGCCCGACTCCCCCATGGAAGCCAAGTTCCTGAGCCAGAGGGAAAAGGTCATCGCCGTCGAGCGGCTCCGCGCTAACCAGATGGGCGTCATTTCCCGCGAGTGGCGATGGGACCACGTGCGCGACACCTTCTTGGATATTAAGACCTACCTCTGGTTCTTGCTGATTGTTTCCATCTCGTATGTTTTGATGGCCTTCCCGATGTATGGGTGTGATCCGCTAACCAAAATGTTTTGCGCACCCCCAAACTAGGATCCCAAGTGGTGGAATCAGCACCTTTGGTAATCTTATCGTCCAGTCGTTCGGCTACGACAAGTTCAAGACAATTCTGTTCAACATTCCTTTTGGGGTGATCCAAGTCATTGTCATCATCTTTACCGGATGGCTGACCGGGAAGATCAAGAGCAAGGGCTGGGTCATCGTCGGAGTCTCTCTCCTTCCCATCATCGGCACAATTTTGATGTTGACCGTAGACCGAAAGAACCAGGGAGCGCTGCTGTTCGGCTACTATCTAGTAGGTCCCTGAAACAGAAGAAGAGCTTCGCTCTTTTGCTGACTCTTCATCCCAAAAACCAGGTCTCCTGCTTGGCTGCCATCACTCCGTTGGTCTACGCGTGGGAAGCACAGAACACCGCCGGCGACACGAAGCGGAAGTGCACTTCGGGGGTGGTCTTCGTCGGGATGTGCACGGGCAACGTGAGTTATCTTCCTCGTGATGTGCCGCGGGGCAACGGGACAACAGCTGACGAGGCATTTTCCCTTTCCAGGTTATTGGCCCCCAGCTCTACAACACCAACCAGAAGCCAACATACCGCCCTGGCCTGATCTCCTCCTTGATCATGTTCATCGTCGTCGCCGTCATTCCCACGTAAGCCGCAAAACTCTCTCTCTCTCTCTCTCTCTCTCTCTCTCTCTCTCTCTCTCATCATTCCGAAAAACACCCCCCACTGACGCAGCCCCCAGGCTCATCATCTTCTACCTCATGTACCTCAACCGCGTCCACGCCAAGCAGCGCGAGCGGATGGGCAAGTCGGCCGTCATCGTGGACGAGTCCATGATGAGCGGGGAGAGGGTGCGCGCCGGCAAGGAGGCCGCCATGATGGAGATGGACGAGGGCGCGGTGCCGGCCGGCCCCGTCGTCGCCGACAAGGGCTTCTCCGACGTGACGGACCTGAAGAACGAGGATTTCGTCTACGTTTATTGACATGCCTTTTATTGGTTTGCTGAATAATTTGGGTCTGCCGACCAGGTGGGAGGGATGGTGGTAATACTTGGTTGGATTAAGGCCAGGGCTGGTTGTCGGTGTTGAAAGGGGGTAAAAAGGGG
The DNA here is from genome assembly GCF_030411735.1 of Phialemonium atrogriseum. Taxonomy (NCBI): domain Eukaryota; kingdom Fungi; phylum Ascomycota; class Sordariomycetes; order Cephalothecales; family Cephalothecaceae; genus Phialemonium; species Phialemonium atrogriseum. The sequence continues at coordinate 207,416 of NW_026848156.1, read as the reverse complement.
GGGCCTGTGCACAGTTCCCACTACTTGCACGACAAAGCTAGGTAGGTACGGATACCTACCTACCTAGTGTCAATATGGATATCTCACGGTGTCTACTGTCGAAAATGGTCCTAGCGAGCGAAGTAAACCTCTGTCAAACTCTCTGGTTGCAAATCCAATCACTTTATGCCATTTGTCGTTTTCGTGCCAGCTGGTATACGTAGAGTAACATCTTCACACTGCCCAATATCCCGCGCCTTTATTCTTTATTCGCAATTGGTCAATTCTTTTATCTCAACAATAAACTGGTCAGACGAGAGGCCTCAAATTGCTCGCCTAGCCCTCTTACGGTATGGCGCAGCCAGCTGAAGACGCCAAGATGCTACTATCACGACGCCACAATCAATGCAGCCAACCCAGGGACGCGATTCTGCAGCCCGTCCAAGCCACGATGCGTCCAGGGTCTTCCAACACGCCAGGGGTTCGATAAAGATATATCTGGCCCTGTTCCTAGCGCCGAAGGTTATTCCAGCTCCAACTCCCATCAACAGAAACCGATCTTTCGTCAAGCCACTTTCCCTATAAGCCAAGACCTGCGTGGTCATCAACGGCCAACGACACAAGCATCGAAAAAGAAATAATTAGAAGAGAACAATAAAAATGCCGACCGCTGAAGCTCCCAAGCCGCAGGCGCCAATGGAGGCGTCCGCACCGCCGGCGCCGGGGACAGTTGTGAAGCGGCAGCCGGTAAGTGTGTGCGGGGCAACCAACACTCCCCGTGGAGACAAACACTGGAAAAGAAGAATACTCACATGGCCTCCTCAAGGAAGCTCAACCTCGCCCAGAGCCCGAGAACGAGATGACTCTGCGCGGAGGGGGGATGAATCTGGGTTGCACGTGCTGTGACGGGACGTGCTCGTTTCACAGGTCTTGCTGCTGAATTGCTTTCGGGGGTGTGATTGAGCCGTCGCAGGGTGTGTTTATGAGGGTTCGTTGTCTGAGCGGTTCGGTTGCTGTCTTCCTGGGCAGGTATCCTGACTGGAGCTCCTGTCTATCGATTGGCTGTGTCGCCTGGGGATTATCCGAGAACTACATCTGAATGGTTAATAATCGAAGGATATCAAGCGAAAACATAATCATTAATAGTTTCGTGTTAGGGTGCGATTGGATACCTCAAAATAGGCGTGAGATAAATAGTCCGACTTCGCCTGAGAAGTCCGCTAACAAGCCATCTGCCAGAGCGGAGTTGGACATTGATAATACGAAAACCGTCTCAAGGGCGCAGTTACGGTAGAAACTCGGCGTCTATAAGTGGTAACGTCACCAATGCCAGTCTCAAGTAATTATGGATGATCGGCAGCGTCACGAAGACGTCACGTCACATGCCCACAACCATAATATAATGACTTGATGCCAACTGCAGCACCATATTTATTCTATTCATCCGCCTTACAATTGCAATCTTCGCCCGGTCATCTAAAACTGCCTGTCAAGCTTCACAAAGATGCCTACCCCGAGATTAACCACCGTCCGAGCAGCTCTTCGGCCTGGAGCCGCACTCCGCCGGCCCCTCCCCGTGCAGCGGCGTCTTGCCGCGGTCGACGGCATGCGCCTCGCCACCACGTCCAAGAATCGCGAGCAGCAGGAAAGGGACGGCATACGGGACGGCATACGGGACGATGGACCGACCGGCGAATTCAACAAGGGGACGAACCCCAACAAGACGTACTTGTACGCCCATTCCCATCTAGTACCATATTCATCTCCTCCCCCCATCTCCCTCTCACGCAGTTGCATCTACAAGCGACTGGAAGTGGAGACCAGAGTTCCCGTCAAGAGGCTGACACGCAACAGCTACGCCGGCGGCGCGGCGCTGCTCCTGGGCGCCGTGTACTGGATGTTTCTGGGCACCCCGGACAAGGTCGGCAGAGAAGCCATAAAACATGACCCGATGGAGACGGGAAAGGAGCGAGTGAACTCGCGGGGCAGATAATCAACCGGGTTGATGTTCGGGCTCGTACGTCAAATTGGAATAATCTGATGGGAATGATGGGGAGTTTTAACTAACTGACTAAAATTCCGGGCGTGGACATGGATTGGGTAACGGAGAAGACACCAGGGTAGCAGTTAACTTGCATTGGGAGTTTCATATATTCCAAATGAAAAGCACGATATGTGGAAAAAATCAAAGGAGTGAAGCAATGAAAGGACAAGATAGAGTGCGCAACATGCATTACGTCCAGCGCGGCCCTTTCATTGTGGCAGTGTCTGCAGGAGAAGCTGCTTCCCAATACCACGTGTCTCTCTCTCTGACCCAGACAAGGTTGTTTCCTTCGAGTAGTTCATTTGCCAACACAGGCTTTGCATTCTTGATCAGCGTCAAAGCTCTTTCTGCCAACTCAAGCAGCTTTGGGGGACTGGGTTCATCATCCAACTCATCAGCACCAGCAGCAGAAGCATGCGTGCTCGCTTCCTTCACAACCACCAGGTTATCGAATAGTGAGCTAGCTTCGTTATGCCTTTCGTCTCGTCGAAGGAGGGTGGCCAGATCAAGAAGTAGCCATAAGAATCCACGATTGTAGTCTTCGCGGCGAGTCTGAACAACAAATTCCCGGAGCATCTTGATAGACTCTCTGACATGACCGCGGTCAACTCCTAAAAGTCCGTTGAGGTGGACTAGTTGGCATCGTCGTTCAAAGAGAGCTGCCACATCGTTTCCCACTTCCTGAGCCAGGCTGCTGGCCTTGTCATGCATGCCGAAATCGCGGTACGCGATCAACAAGCTGATAGCAGCGTCTACCACAAGGTAATCGTTGGAGGAGGAGGATTGATTCTGGCGATACTGATAGTTTTCCTCCAGGTGCTGTAAAGCAAGGGTTGACTTCCCCTCTTTCCGGTAAGCCTCGCCTAGGAATCCCTGCACGTAAATCGAGAATCCATCTTCGGGACCAAACTCGGCTTCGCGCTCGTCGTAGACTGACTGCAGCTGTGAAGCGCCCTCTTGAACTTTGCGTTGCATCACCAATACTTGGGCCTTATACACCAACGTGCCCAGATAAAAGGCGCTCTTCTCACCCAGCGTCCGACGTAGGCCGCCGGCGGCACGCGTGTATGTCGCAAAGGCATTGTCGTAGTCGTTCATATAGTACTCGGCTCGCCCGGTATGAGCCAAGGATTCCCACATATCCGGCTTGTCTTCTCCCAGGACTCTCTGCTGTATCTTGCTCAGCTCCACAAAGCGATCTCGCGCCCCTCGCATCTCCCCCTGCCAGAGGTAGACTGCGGCTTCTTGGCTCTGCGCCCTGAGGGACAACCGATCTTCTCTGCCCCGCAACTCGACGAGTCCAGCAGCCACTTGCTTGCGCAACGCAAAGGCTCGCTTGTCCCCTTTCTCATAGAAGTAATCGCCCAGGGCCATGAGGATAAGCCACTCGAACAACTTGTCTCCGTCCGTCTCGGAGAAGACCTCGCTCATCTCCTCGTAAGGCTTCATGACATAGTCCTCTAGCTTGATGGCATCGCCCAGATCGGCGGGTAACCGCCTCAGCCACTTCCGAATCTCTCTCTCGGCAACCAGAATCAACTCCTTGCTGTTGCCACGCTCGGTCACATATTCGCCCCAGAAGACGAACTGCCTGGCGCCGAGGAAGTTTCCAACCAGCTCAACGAGGTCTCGGGGTGGCTTCGGCAGCGCGACAACGTGGAGGAACCAATAGCGAGCCGCGTAGTCGAGGAAGCATCCCCCGCTGAGGCGAACCACGGCCATGGTCGAATCCGCTTCGCCCAGGTCGTTGTTTGATCTCACCAGCGACTTGATGCGCTCCGGCGACCCGTATTCCACTTGCAGAAGCCAGTTGAGGCATTTCAGGGCTTGGGACAGGTTTGACTCGTCGAGGGACAGGCGAAGTGACTTCCTGGATGGCGGAGGAGAAAGGAGATGCTCCCTCGCGGACGAGTGTGTGAAGATTATGCGATTGTCACGGACCTCGAGTAATGGGAGGCAGAGATTCACAGCAGTATCGGCGCCTTGATGTCGAGGGAGGTCGTGTGACTCGGAGAGCTGGCCCACTGTCAGTGGACAACGAGCTGTGAGCACGGCGAGCAGGATGGAGTCGCGCTGCTCCACTTGGTCCTTGTCGAGGTGCTCCTGATTGGCGGATATCATCTTGTCGTAGGCCTGTGAGAGTGTGGCCGGGAACGAACCAAGGCGTTCTTTAAGGGTTCTCTGCGAAGGCGCTTTAGAGAGATGGATGAGGTACATGCGAGCCCACAGGAAGGAGCCGGCAGCCCTGGTGTGGATCTCCTTGGACGCTCTGCTGAAGTGTTCCTCTTGAAGACAGTGGTAATTGTACTGAGACCTGAGTAGAGATCGATATCTCGACTCAACAAGCTCTCCGTGATGCGAATGGACCTGTCAGGAGCCATGAACTTCTGGAATATTGGCAAAGGTCTGCAAAAGACAATTGCGCGGCCCTTCTCTGTGCTTGCCAGTGTTTCCAAGTTGCCGATGATGGTATGCGGCGTTTCTGTCTCGTCGCCACTGCCAAACCTGCATTCGTCCAGTCCATCGATGAGAATCATGTAGTTGGGCTGGGTGTCGAGCATTGCGGCCAGGAGAGGCCAAAGCCTCCCGTATGGAATCTTCACATGTCACTGTTGCAGTAGCCCGCGTAGGTGAAAAACTTGGTCGAAGAATGCAGGCGTTTGAACTGTTTTGTCACTGCGTAGGATTTCGTCCAGCAAAGTCCAAACAAGCGTGTCTAGAGATTCCGACTTGGCTTCGATAGAGGGCCGGAAGTGGAATGACAAGACCAGGGTTGCGTCCTGTGAGCGGGTGGCGGCGATATGAGCCGCTAGGACAGTCTTGCCGAATCCTTGATACATGGCGAGTTAGAACCCGGCGAGGCTACGCACTGCGCGTCGAGCATCCACGAACCTGGAGGAGCTGAAACCCAGAGGAGGGAGTGATGGTCCTCTTTAGCCCACCGTTCATAGGCTGGCTCGTTGAAGATCCACTGACAAGTCCCCTCCGTCGGCTCGGGGACTGGAAAGGGCGGAGCCGTCCTTTCCTTGAGCTTGTCCATGATATCGTCCATGGCTCGCTCTGGAAGCGGATGCGATGTGCAATGGTCAGAATACAATCGTCGCGTCCATTGAGATGGGACATACCACGACTGTGGGCTAGTTGCATTTCCGACGCTCGACGGTCATGTTCTGCTACCGGGTCAGCATTTGGAGCGACTGTCCAGCGATCAAGGGCGGTCAACGAGGACTGAGGGAAAATATGGGGGCGGGGTAGTTATACTCACCCTGCGTCCATACACCGAGCCGCTGGACGCCAACCGACACAACTAGTAGGGGGGAGCCAATCAGGTCAGCCTCGGCGAAAACAAACGCAGGTATAGGTATGCAGATATGTGCAAGTACATATCGTGGCTTTTTCATGGGGCTCGATGAGGGAGAATATGGATGGTCTTGAGACATTACATACCGCGAATCTGTGCTGATCCTGCCATATGACAAGAAGCCGTGTCAGCAATTCCATTGCGGCTGCATTCGGCAGCTTAATTAATGCCTACCTGACACCCTGTCAAATTCATCGACAGCCTCTTGCAGATCTTCACGCCTTGCCTCCAGCTTTAGTGTCCCTTTACGAAGGATCGACCGCTGCAACCTCCCTGTTCAAATGTTAATTCGTGGCACCCGGAACACGGTGAATTCCTGCTTGTCACACACGTATTCTGCGGTCCTCAAGAATGATATCGGCAACGTGCATGAGCCAGAGCATACGTGTGTAGACGGATGTAAGCGCTTTTTCTTCTTCGTCAGTGAAACTACCTACATGAGACTTCAAGCGTATCAGAGTCTCGAAAACCCGCCTGATGTCCTTGACCGCTAATTCGGGAATCGTTTGGTATTCTTCGACAACCTGAGAGAGGACAGTCAGCAGGTAGAGACGCAGGAATCTGATGCGTTAGCTCACATTGATGGCCATTCGGATGCAGCCCCAGACCCCTGACGCAATGGGCCCTTGTCCCTGCATTAGCTGGTCAACCCCGGGTGCGTACCGAACAAGCTGATCAATGATATGCCGGCCGAATTTCTTAAGTCCTGATGGCGAGGTTGGACGTCTATCGAGGATCGAGTTGAGGCGAACCTCCAGGGCGGCAATGTCCAATCCGTCGACCTTAAAGGCCGCCCATCTGCCCTGCTGTCGTCTTTTGAGACCACTGGAGAAATCCTACAAACAGTCAGCTGCACTGGTATGTGGTCTGCATGTTGCAATTGGCGTCTGACCTCGAAGGCTGACTGAAGACATCGCGGGTTTGCATCGTCCAGGTCACAGTGCATGTGATTGGGAGTGGCAGCCATGACGGTTGGCAGCTTTCTTGTCAAAGGTCACACATGATGCAACCCAAAACCCGGTACACACGTCCTTTATAATGTGGGCTCCAACCACATTGGTTCGATGGTTCGCCCTGTTCCCCCCGTGGTGCTCCCCCAGATTAATTGATGCCCAACGGTTGCCTCGTTAGACTCCCACTCGTTGGTAAATTACAACCAACGAAGAGGCGGGGCAATGTAGCCGACATACATACATGGCAACACTATTGGATGCCAGCTGAGAAGGCTCGGCGATTTGTGCTTCACTATCATGTAGTCTACTTACTGATGTTCCAACCTCGAAGAGCAGTCCTGGGCATTGTTACGGCGGAGGCGTGGAGCACCACTGTCTAGGGCATAATCATACCCCGTTGGTAGCCTCAAAGTGGCTCTCATTGAAACTCTCGTCATTTTGATCCGGTAAGTCGCAGGTCCAAGTAGCTAGATCTGTGGCAATATCAACTATTATGAGTAACTCAAAATGAATTCAATACGCAGCTAATTACATGGAAAATATGCACCCATCAGCAGAATTGAGAAAAATCGACATCTTTGTCATAAAAGAACGACTCGAATCATCAAAGGACTACCCGCCGTCAACATATTGGGGACAGTCTCGACCCTTCGGCAAAGAGCGTAGAAGAGCCCCCAGCTGCTCTAATACTAGGATACCGTGGCTGAGACCTTTCCATATCTCATTCAATCCCCAGTCGAATATTCATCTTCATAGCCCTAGCCGGAGCCAGTGGGTTGACTTTCCTCCTCATTATCATGATCATAGTAAGCGGAATTGTGATGCTCGGGTGCATATGACGGGTAGTCTTCTTGTGAGTAAGAGAGCGACGGGGTTTGCGTGTAATTGTTGCCATGATATGTGTAATCGTTGTCATGATATGTGGTTTGCGGGTAATCGTTGCCATGATATGTTTCGTACCCTGTTTGTGGATAATTGGGTTGCTCGATGGAGGGATTCCACTGCCCCTGGGCCTCACCCGCTCTATCAACACGATCCTTAGTTTTGGATTTTGGCTTTGCCTTAATGTTGCTACTAGCGGTGCTACTAGTGGTTGATTGCCGTTTGCGATCTGAATGATCCTGCTTTGAGGAACGATGATGCTTTCCGGATGCTTGGGCTCGCTTCCTGTCGGGCGTGTTAGGAAGTTGCGAAGGTTCGTCCGGAGCCTCAGGAGGGACACCGTCGTCGGCTCTGCTGAGTTTGTCTTGGAACCCAGTGTTGTCCTTGCGGCCATTATCGGGATCCGAGGCATAGTGCCGTGCTGGACAGTTTGGATAACCGCAATGGTCTCTTTCAGACTGGTATTCGTCCTCGGCTTCGTCCCCTCGGACCCATGCTCCATGTTGCCTACAATAGTATCCTTTCCCACAAGGACACTTGCAAATTTCTCTCCAGCTCAAATACTGCTCCATCCACTTGCCGTGCTGGTGTGTATCATCGGGGGCGGTTCGGGCCATGGGACGAACTTCAAGCCTGGCCATTTTTTTCGCGGATCTCCAGGTACGAAGCAGGAACCCGGAGCCGGGGCACACTAGGGAGGAATCAGGCAGTTAGCTTGCAAGCCTCCCCGAGGTTGTGAAGGGCTCAAAACCTTTCTATTTCTGACGCAACATGGACAGCCTTCATCCGTTGTTCCTCCACGTTTCTCTCGCTGCTCTTTCTGATGTCGAGACATACCGGCTGAACTGCCCGGGCGTGGTTAGTCGGGGGCTCGACGGAAAATGACTGATACGGGAGGACACGTCTAGGACATTCTCAGGTGACGAGTTGGGTTCCGAAGCTCGACTCAATCGGCTGGCAGCTGGTTAGGTAGCTTATCGCAGTAGCCTTGCTCGGAAGTCAGGCGGCCGGGATTTTATTGCCTCTGGCATTCTTCTGGGGTGCCCCCTCTCGAGCACATTGCGGCTCTGCTCGTTGATTAGGCAAAAATGCAACAATGACCAAAGGGGCCCAAGCCAATGGCAGACAACCCTCACCCCTCCAAACAACCGCGCGCATTTCTTCGAGCTGTTAGGCAAACGCTACGGCATAGCCTAATACCACCACCACTGATTCGGCCGGCCAATGATGGAGAGGGCCCTCGAAGCAATCCTGCACGACGGTCAGCCCGAAGCGCCCTGTTTGTATGTACAGTACATCGGGACTAACAGTATCATCACCATCACCAAAATTTGACACAACGTTATCGGTTATTACATGACAACTTCTCTCCTTAGGGACCTCCTACAATCGAATTCATTGAAAAGTTGTTATCATATTAGGTTGGAGAAGAGCCTAATTATTTCCTCTTCAAATGTAATGGCTGACGACATCACGTACACATATTGTGCACACACATCTCCGCCGGTTTTGACGCCATTTAAAGATTATCGACACCTCTCGTTATTTGACTCGGGCCTTTGAAGCAAGGCTCTTCCAAAACTAGCGAGGACGCCGTGACACTTCTGACTGAAATTTCCCCGCTTGTCAGTTTTCAGCAAACATTATCAATAAAACGAACCTCGCTAGGTTGTAGTCCTCGTCGGAGAAATCTACGCCGCCTCACCTACGACGAACGAAACCAAGCTACAAGTCATTCTTCCACCCTTGCCAGCCGAAATCCGACTTCAGATTTACACCTACCTCTTGTTAGCCGGCTCGACCGTGAGGATAATGGTATAACAGAACACCCTTCTTGACTTTGCGCAGAACAATGGCTTTGCGCGTATTAACTAGACTTTCCGTTCCAGGAGAGAAACCATTCTATACCGAAGGAAGCGGTGGGGCAGGCAGCTAAAACATAGCGGGGGCGCGACAGTGGATCCGGCGGAGATCCGGCCGGGGGGGGGGGAGGGTGGGGGCCTGGGGGTCAAGCAGGGCTGGTGGGGAAGTCAGCGTGCAGATCCGGTAGGAGCACGCTATAACTCAGGGGGTTAGGGGGTGCGGGTGTGGCTGGACGGGTAAACGGGTGACCCCTAAGACCGGGCGCAAAGAGAGATAATGGTTGGTCCTATTTATAAGATTTGGTTTGGAGAGGACGAATCACCAGCAGATCCCAGGAAACCGTTTGTCGGGAATGAGTGGTGCATGAGATCGATCTACTAGAGTCATGATTATACGACGGGACCCTCAAAACCTGGTAATTATACGGAGCTACAACACCACGTCGACACCGGAGTTAGTAACCACAATGCATAGAAGACTTGGCAGCCCAATTGTACGGATCCGAACCGGATTATGAAAAGTCGTCAGGTGAAACCGCCTCGGACGGCTTAACAGGCAGGAGTTGAATACAATCCCGCTCAGCCTACCAAGGCTTGCAAGGTTGCTGAAGTGATCGGCGGTGGGGGGGAATGCAGGGGACGGCACAGCGGTGCGAGTTGTTCGCTGGCGGCGGAGGTGAGGAGGAAGGTAGCAACGGCAGGACAGGCAGGGTGGGATTTAAGTTGCGACAAATCCTTCGTTCGGCAACTTTGCGGTCCTTTACTACTGTCCCGGTCCACTCTACGGATACAGCATTCCCTTCTGCATTTAGCCGGGAGGCATATAGTATTAACGGGAGGGAAAGGAGTAGGATGAAGAAAGATGGTGACATTCCTAGCTAAATCCTTAATCCTTCCATGGTACTGTGTGCAAAGGTGCTTACATATAATAGCAACTGCTTCATGGCCTGCCGAGCCCCTAATTACGTTGTACAGTACGCATGTAACCCCCACGGGGGGTGGTAGTGACTGCAGAGAAGCTTCCTTGGCAAATCCACATCGCCAGCTGGCTGGCTACCCGCCCCTAACTGACCACCCACGAACGGCATGTACGTCACTGGAGTTGTTTATAGAACCCACTCAGAGACGGAATGGAATGGCAGATCGCCAAAGTACCTGCGTTAGCGTTACCACACAGCCTGGTGCGACTATACGCTGTATGCGACAACAGAAATCTGATCCAATCGGCTGGCCTTGTCTCTGCACTCGTATTACTTGGCCTCATTCCGGATATTACGGTATCTCTGAAGGATTCCTATGAGTTAGGCAGAATCCAGAATGAGTCCCGAATGCTGGGTGGCTGCCTTGTGAGCCTTGCGTATTTGCAGCTGATAATGAGAGCCCTTAATGAGGTCGTTCCCTCCCCTGATGCGAAGGATGACTTGCAACCGTGCAAGAGAGAATTGCATGCGACAGGGTCGAGAAGACTCGGAGCTTTGTAAAAGTTCCACCAGCGCGTCGCAATCATGTTTTGGGCTGTTCCCCTAGCCGTCAGTTGGCTGGGGATCACGACCACGGCAGCAGCAGCTGCTCATCACCGTGGTCCGCATGTCTCCAGGCCGCCCCCCGACTTTTCACCCCGGGGAGATCCCTTTTACTACATGGTTGACAATACCTTCAACACACATAAAACCGCACCTGATAAGGGTATGTCTGTCTGTCTGTCTGTCTGTCCGGGAGACCTGGCGAGCTGGCAGGCTGGCGAGCTGGCTTCTTTCCGGCGAACCACCTGAGTGAGACTGACGTGAACGGGTGGCAGGCACTCAGAATGGCGCCGTGTGGCTGCACTCGGGAAGCTTTGAGAACTACATGGCCAATCTCAATGGAAAAGGCAATAGCAACTCAACAGCACCCGACTTCCGTGGAGCTGCGACCACCAATGATACTTCGAACTACCTTCACAACGTCGCTTTCGGTGCCGGGGGAATACCCTTCATCAGCGACAATAACAGCAGTGCCGGCGCCGGCCCCCCAGTAGACGGATCGGGAAACTCGACGTCTTCTCTGAAGACTCGAAGTGTCAAGTCCCGACAGGGCTCGGATTACTGGCTTCCAGAGCTGGCGCCGCTGGGATCCGTGAGTAATTAATCTTTGGCCTTCCTTGCTTGAGCAGCGAACTGACTCGCCGATAATAGCAACCCCTAGCTGCCAGTGGCTATAAGCTTTACCGCGATGTTACAGCCTACGGTGCTGTGGGAGACGGTTCTCACGATGACACTGAAGCTATCAATGCTGCTATCCAGGATGGACACCGGTGCGGCGAGGATTGTGGCAGTACCTTCACCCAAGGGGCCATCATCTACTTCCCAGTGAGTCCCGCCCAACCTTTAATGTGTCTTTTTTTCGTCCGTCTTTTCACGTTAGCTTACCACGAAGTAATTAGCCCGGAACGTATAAAATCTGCCGTCCCATCATCCAGTGAGTTGGCCACTATCTTGCCTACGAGGCGCCGCCCTGTGCAACGGTTGTATTATTAAGTGGACTCGGGCTGACACCCTTTTTTCTTCTTCTCTCAAGGCTCTACTACACGCAGTTTATCGGCCATGCTACCAACCGGCCTACAATCGTCGGTTGTGAAACCTTCTCCGGCATTGGGCTGATCGACACAGACCCGTACATCCCCGGCGGGTAGGTAATGCCAGCGGCACTTGACGAGGTGGAGATGGAATTATAAACAAACATGGCTAACACTCGACAAATAGCAATGGCGCTCAGTGGTTCGTCAACCAGAATCAATTCTTTCGCCAGATCCGAAACTTCGTCTTCGATTTGACGAAAATGCCCCTTAAGACGGACGATAACGGCCAGCCACTGGCCCCGACTGGTCTTCACGTATGTCCCCAGCTTCTTCTTCTCCCCAGGCATAAACAATCAGCACGCTAATCGAGTGGCCGCCCCTAACCTGTAATTAGTGGCAAGTTGCTCAAGCAGCGTCCCTGCAAAACCTGCTCTTCAAGATGCCGACGAACGACGGCAACGGGACCCACGTCGGCATCTTCATGGAGAACGGGTCCGGCGGGTTCGTGTCGGACCTCGAGTTTCAGGGAGGCGCCGTCGGCTGGAGGGCCGGAACGCAGCAGTACACGGCCCGCAACCTCAAGTTCACGGGCTGCACCGAGGCGGTGCAGATGATCTGGGACTGGGGATTCAACTGGCAGCAGATCGAAGTCGACGGCGGCTCGATAGCCTTCAACATCAGCGCCAAGGGCGGCATCACCGCCCAGGGCGTGGGTTCCATCTCCCTCATTGACTCCAAGTTCACCAATGTGCCCACGGGAATCCTCACCTATGCCGGCACCGATGCACCCCCCAACATGGTCATCGACAACCTGGTCACGAGCAATGTTGGCGCCGTCGTCAAGACAGCCGATGGTGAGGTTCTGCTGGGAGCCTCCGAGCACGTCGCGCTGTGGGCCATCGGCCCACGGTACATCGGTGGACAGGGTGGTTACCAGAGCGGCGATGTTTACGGTGTCCCGAGCAAGCCGTCGAGTCTGTTGAGTGACGGAAGTCTCTTTGCCAGGTCTCGTCCCCAGTATGAGACTCTCGGCGTGGGCAGTTTCCTCGTTGCCACGGCCGCGGGCATCAAGAACGATGGCACCGGCGATCAAACGGCTGCCATCAACACTTTCCTTCAGAGCGCTGTAAGCCAGGGACTGGTGGCATATTTCCCAGCGGGTATCTACCAGATCCAAGGCACCGTCTTTGTCCCTGTCGGTTCCAAAATCCAGGGAGCTAGTTGGTCGCAGGTTAGTCTCATTCCATGTGCACTCAGACAGAGAGAGGAAACGGGGGCAATTAGTATGTCTACTGACACTCGCGGCATAGATCCAAGGTACTGGGACCTACTTCCAAGACATGAAGAACCCCAAGGTCATGGTTCAAGTCGGTCAACCCGGCGACAAGGGTGTCTTGGAGATTGTTGAAATGCTGTTCAGCGTCAAAGGGCCAACTGCCGGCGCCATCTTGATGGAGTGGAACGTCCACGAGAGTACCCAGGGATCAGGTAATTAATTAATTCCAGTCGGCAGACGTTGCCGCCACTGTTCCCACTGTCTTCCCTCCACTGACCTTGGAACTTTGCAGCTGCCATGTGGGATTCACACTTCCGCGTCGGTGGTGCGACAGGTAGCGAGTTGGCCATCGGCGACTGCCCCAAGTTCGGATACAGCGAGAAGTGCATTGCTGCCTCTCTGTTGTTCCACATTACTTCAAAAGCCTCTGGTTATTTTGAGAACGTCTGGGTCTGGACTGCCGACCAGTAAGTTGCAACTCGTCGGCATTCTAAAATTCAGGGGCTAATACAAATCTCCAGCGATAACGACATGAACATGTACTATGAACTAGACGCTTCAGTTAACCAGGTCAGCATCTATACTGGCAGGGGAATGCTTATCGAGTCCCAAGGCCCCTCCTGGTTCATCGGTGGTGGCTCGGAGCATAGCGTTTTGTATCAATACCAGTTGTTAAACGCCAAGGATGTAAGTCATTGTCATGATCATCATTTCTATCCCGTTCGGGGCACACGTCCTCCTGGCTGCTCACCTGCTCTCTGCTGTATGATTGATTACCTCGCTGACATGATGCATGTCTCTCTCGCTCTCATTTAGATCTACTTGGGCCACATCCAAACGGAATCTCCATACTATCAGCCTGATCCAGTTGGCCCCAAGCCCTTTGATGCAGTCTCCAATCCCGGATTCCCTTCGGATCCGACGATCGACGACTGCAAGACTGATACGTGCCGCAACTCGTGGGCTGTTCGGATCATCGACTCTTCCGACATCTACATCCACAGTGCCGGCATGTACAGCTTCTTCCAGAACTATGACCAGGATTGTGTCGGCACGTTTGACTGCCAGGACCGAGTCATCCAGGTCAGGGGCTCCCACGATGTTGCCATTTTCAACATCTTCACGGTTGGTTCAGTTCAAGTTGCCAACGGCGCGGGAAACCAATTCATCACGCAAGATGACACGCAGAGGTAAGTCATGGGGCCCTCCGTTGTTCGTCTCGGTCCAGCGAGGATGAACATTGGCAGAAGCTAGCTAACACGATCCAATTCCCATGCAGTGGTTTCACCACCGAAGTCAGTGTTTGGGTTCCGCCCCTCGGTGACGACGACTATGAAGTCGTCTATCTCGGTTCTGAGGTGTATACCTCTTACACGGCCCAATGCACGGCGCCGTGCATCTTCGTGCTCCCGCCGAGTGCCATCCCAACAACGACAATCACCATTCTGTCTTATGTAACCTCAATCCAGGTCGGTTCCGGGGTAGGCACCACCACTACGATAACAGTCCACCCCACCGCCATCACAACAGACTCGATGGGCTTCTCCAACGTCAACGTCACTTCGGACCAAAACACACAATTTGGGTTTGTCCCAACCAAAAGTGTCCCTGTGGCGCCGGTGACGGTCGACGTGACCGGACCCGATGGCCAACCAACCCACCGTACTCTCAGCCTTCCCCCGTGGCCAGCCATCAACAACGGGCCACCACTTGGCTGGCCAAGCTCAGCAGGGCCATGGGGCTCAAATCCTGCAGGAGGTGGAGTTGGTGGAGGTGTTGTGAGCGGAACACTTATGGTCCCGTTCGTGACCCCGTACTCGGTTGGGTTCACAGCCACGGGCCCGACCACCGCGACTGTCACCTTCCCTTCAGTCGTGAGCCCCACCACGGTGTCTTGCCCTCCGTCTTCTGTCTTCTCTTTCAACACCCCAGCAACCGCCGTGACCCTACCCTGCCCGGGAGTCATGACCATCGACTTTACCTGCCCAACCACCAAAGTCGTCACCATCACAGCATCCACAATAACGCAGGTCACTGTCGACTGTACCACCATCATCGGCGTCAGTGTGCCCACCTCGGACACGACGTCGACTACCACGACGCCTTTGCCCATCTGGACTACCTGGCCTCCGGGGATCATCGCCCCCGTCACCACGAGTGTGGACAAGCCCAAGCCGACAGGCGATCACAGCGAGACGCCATGCCACCTTTGGTTCTTCTGGATCTGCATTTCCTTCCAGGATATCAACATCAAGGGATGGTCATGGAGTCTACCTCCGGGAATCTATCCTCCGTAAGAGCCCACTTCTCTCTCTCCTCGAATTGTTGTTGCTTCGTTCCCATCGCTGACATTGATTTAGTGGCCCGCCCCCTCTCAACATCTTCCGTCCTCCGCCGGGATGGACAATCAAAGGGCCGCTCCCGCCCTGGCCTCCGATCACGTTCGTAAAACCAAATCTTGCCACTTGATTACCTCGCTTCTTCTTCCGTCTACCGCTTGGGATAAGGGCTAACCAACCAACTGACAGCATTGGATCCGATCGTGTCCCAACCTTCGACCCAAACAATGACAACAAGCCGTGCGAGACCAAGAGCGCGTCCATCTGCTCCACAACCACGTCGTTCGTCTCCGTCGTATCGGATGGAACCACGCAGACGTCCACTTCCACGAGCGCCACGTGCGCGACCATCTTGGGCTGCAACGTCGAGGACGAAAACAGCACAACCGACGTCGCGACCTGCACGGTGGAGAGGGCAAGGCGCAAGCGAAGAGACACTCCCCAGACCGCAGTGCCTGCACTGGCAACGGCCGCCGCCGCAGCGCGCGTGGTGCCTCGTGATGATACGCCCCCCGACAGTGATAGTGACTGCGACGACGAGTTTGGCTCCGATTCCATCATTTACCTCCGTGATCCAAAAGACTCGGTTGCAGCCCAGAAGATCAGGGACATGCTTGCCAACGAGTTCTTCCACGAGGCCAGGTCTGAGGCGCTGAAATTCACGGCCTTCTTCTGGGTTGAACAGCTTGGCGATAACACGGCAGCGATAATGAAAAAAATGGACGAGGTGAGTGTCTTAACCCAATAACCATATTCCGTGTCCCCCCCTGCCGCGCAGCTGGCCTCGCCGGAGACTCGGTGAATATTTGGAGACGCTGACTGACGAGAGGGAAACTAGGTCGCCTATGTTTACGATTATGAACAATATAACCAGAACAATCCTGATCCGGACCGCAGCTCAGGGAGAAGTGTTTCTGCCAGCCGCCGGAACGGCACAATGGAGCTTGTCAAGCGCGAAGATCAGAAGAGCAACTTCTGGGAACTCTCGGAAGTCTCCACACCCAGGAAAGGAGATTGGTACAACGACGAAAGGATCCGAGTCCAAAATCCAACCACGCAGCAGACTGACTACAGCTTCTATTATGATCAGTCCAGTGGGGCAGGTCAATATATTTATGTGGCCGAGGATGGAATCTGGAAGGACCATCCCGTAAGTTCCGCTTACCCCCTCTCTCTCCCTCTCCATGGCTGCTGGCTGCTGCATGTTCTGCTCTTGTCGGCGACTGCCTTTGAATAACTCGGCTGACATGGGACGTTGGTATTAGGAGTTCGACGGTGCACTCATCGAGCACGTGGAAGGAGCGGACTATGGCGATAAGGATATTACCGCCGACCTGGAGCACGGGTCCGGGGTTGCCGCAAAAGTAATCGGAAGGAACCTCGGAATTGTCAAGGCCGCGACCATGGTCGTTCTCGACAAAAATGCCAACGAAAATGACGTCGCTAATCCCAAAACGATCATCAAGGAGAAGATCCTCGAGTCATTGCTCAATGCTGCTGACGATATTGCTAGAGACGAAGGACGCCGCAAGGGCAAGTCCGTCGTGAGCATATCATGGGGCGTCAGGTCAATCTTTGTACCCCCTGAATTCTTGGATACTATGCGTAAGTCCTCCTCCCAGGCCAGACGTGGTGCCGTGCTGACCTTGTTCTGCCCGCAGTCGCTATCCTCAAGGAGCTGGATGCGCTCGACACCCCCATTGTCACACTGGCGCACAACTATGCTCGAGACCGCAGCATCGGCCCGGAGATAATACATTACCCTGCCAAGTTCCTCGGGGAGGGGAAGTTTCCAAATCTGATTGTTGTCGGATCAACAAACGGGAACAGCAGACGGGCTGGCTCGAGTATGGAGTCGGACTGGATGACCACATATGCACCGTAAGCCCTGCCTCCCCTCCAGAATACCTCCCTCCAGAATACCTCCCCTCCAGACCGCCATACTCTGCGGAGTATATCCTCAGCCCTACCAGTCTCGGCCTAGACCTCCTCCACCTTTCTCAGACACAAAACCTAATACGTGATTTAGCGGCGAGAATGTGAACATCCCCGCTGGGCCATCCGGGGGATATATGGTGGACAGCGGGACCTCTTACGGTATGCCCTCCTTTTCTGTGCAGCCTGCCCGTGTTATCCTCACATCCAGCTAACGGCCATCATAGCGACTCCCCTTGTCGCCGGCTTGGTTGCTTATTTCCGTGCTCTCCCCCTGCCAGGCGACTGGAGCACGCAGCTGCAGAAGCCAGCCGCGATCAAGGCGTTGATCAGGAATTTCCAGCGACGACTCATCATCAGCGATCCCAGCGTCCCGCCCGACGAATCAGGAACGACGGACATCAAGCCCTTCATCTGGAACGGCCAGGTTTTCGACAAGTCGTGTCTGCTCGACCGGCCCTTCGAGGGCGATGCCGTGTGCGGAGACGAGCTCCCCGCCGATCTAGGAACCCTGTCCGCCAACGGCGGCGAGTCCATCCAGGGCAACGGAGACGGCAGCGCCTACCCGGACGGCCAGGGACCTCCCAGCGACGCCACGGGGTCGTCGATCACGTACCACCCGGGCACGCCCTCGCCGACCTGCACCACCAAGTGCGGCACCCTCTGCAGCGGCTACTACTGCCAGGCCAACCCCACGGGCACGCCCTCCGACTTCACCGACCCGGTCAACCTACCCACCCCGCCACCGATAGGCCCCACGTCGTGCGACTTCACGACGACGTCGACGCAGTGCAACGGCAGCGGCGGCAACACCGTCTGCGTCCCCGTCGAGGTGTGCACGACGGCGCCCGACCTGCCCGACCTACCGGGGGGCCCGACCCACACGGGCACCTGCGTCGCCTCGGGGGCGGTGACGACGTGCGCCATGGGACCCGGCGGGCAGTCGGCGTGCGTGACGACGTCGACGTGCACCAACTGGGCGACGGCGACGCCGAAGCCGCCGCCGCCGCCGCCGCCGCCGCCGGTGCCCGAGAATGGCTTCATCATCATCGCGCTGATGGAGCTGCTGGCCAACTCGGAGGGGGGCTTCGGCTTCGGGCAGTGGGTCCGGTCGTGGAGCGTGTTGGCGTCGACGCTGGATCGGCCGGTCGAGCTGTGCGATTCGTCTGCAGTCTTCACCAAGTCGACGACCGCGGCCAACGGCGCTAGTCCCGGGTTCCCGCCGACGCTGGGGCCGTTCGAGGCCGTGGGCTTCACGTGCACGTACAAGGGGACTGAAGATAAGTTGGGGCTGCTGGTTTGTGATGGTGTCAAGAATATGTGGTGTTCGCACATGGAGAAGCAAGTTGAGGGGTGCGGGATTGTGTACAACCCGACCATGACCACCGTCGTGCTTTGCCAGTGGTGATCATTGGCCATTCGGCTTTTGAAACACGCGGGCTTTGCTTGACATGTTTATTTTGTCATGTTACCACTAGAGAGAGGGCGGCCTGTTGCGTGTGCTTTTGTACTGTAATTACAAGTACTTAGCCGAGCGCCCAGCCCGTTGCAAATTCTGACAAGATAGACGACGTCTTCAACGCAGTGACTCGCGGCGCATCCCACATGACGAAGCCCAAGAGGTCCCATACCAACCCCATCCGTTTGCCCAGATGCTGCATCTCCAGGCGGCCCCTCCGCGTCCTCTCCTGCCCTGCGAAGAAGTCGTGCGTGTACCGCCCATCGTGCGCATCCACCCAGGCCAGGGGCGGGGACGTGACGTGGTCGCCATCGAAGGGGACGCCTACCGGGAAACTATACCTCCCGGGCGGAAATTTCTGCATGCGGTAATCGTGGTAGCGGTAGTCGAAGCAGTCCGTGCCGTACTGCGCGAACGTCCCCATGGTCCGGGGCTCAGACCGAAGGCTCGACGTGTCCTGTAGTACTTTCTGCCACGTGGCCTCATCGGCAGCGCGCAGTTTCCCAATAAATTCTCGCAGGGCACCGAGCCCGAAGAAGACGCGCCGCGATATGCCCTCCCCCCTCAGGTCGTCGTCCTCGATCTGGGTGAGGTGGCGGTGGAGTCTGCTTGTGAAGGCGGCGACGCAGAGAACCTGCTGTAGCTCCCATGGCTCCCATAGCCCAAACAGGCGATAATTGATGCACTCGGTGTCGGGTTTGTTGTACTTCCGCCGCAGTCCTGGCGCACAGCTGCCGCAGAGGTTGAAGATCATCTGCAGGCGGTAAAAGCTGCGGAGGATGCGCAGATGCTCTGTCTGGCTTGGCGGAGCAACCAAGGGCGTGCTTGAGGAGGAGGGTTTGATTTCCTTCTGGAAAAGCATCAATTTGGAGGTGGTGTATACGCTTGTTAAATAGGTCATTGTTTGGTATGAGTTGACCAGATCAAGTGCGTGATCCAGTGAGACTTGGCGTGGGGATGGGTTGTTCTGGCCTGTGAGATAGGCGTCGTACATAGACACAGAGTCTCGAACCTGCTGGTGGTACGACAGCGACGATGCGTCAAGAGGCTCTGTGTTGGAGAAAGCAAGGGCATCGCTGAGAACTGGACCTAGTTCGGTGGAGAGAGCTTGGTAGATGAGCGCTGGTCTCTCGTCCAAAAAGACAGAGTAAATGCGCCGGGAGGTGCTTGCCATCGCTCGCAGATCAGGTCGAGAGCCGGCCGAGGCAAAAATGCGGACTAGCACCTCTGGAGGTAAGTCTTGGAGTGGCATCTTAGCGAATTTATTTGGACGATTCTGGATGATGTGGTGAATCCTCCTGCGGAAAGTGGCGGACTGTTTATATGTAGGTATTGAGCTGGCTGAGCAAATGCGGCGAGTGTCACGTGCGGCCGCGTTGGTCATCTACTGCTCCATCCCATCTTGTCCATACCGTTGGCCAAGGACGGACTCTCACCTTTTCTGCAGCCCGCTTCACCCACGTACCGGTCCGGCTTGAAGAGGCGGATGCAAGTGCCAGGCAACAACAATAACGAAAGCAGCAAGAAACAGGAATGACGTGGCCAAGAATGGAATTCCCCTCCAACAACCACCCCATTTCAGCCCAAGCCCGTAAAGTTTAGTCACTACCAGACTTCCAAGGAACGAGCCACAGTGTTCAATAGCGTCAATAAGCAAGAACATACCTTGTCGAATGTTTGCATCCACGATCAGGGACAAAAGGTGTCTCAGAAACATGCGAAAAGCGAGACCACAAAATAACATACCCAGCCCTTGGAATAGGAGGATTAGCAACCCTCAAACCTTATGGGACTGATCCAGGGAGGGAAAGTGCCTACCAATGAGCATCAACCACGTCTTTTCTGATAACCCGAATATGGCGAGGCCAACAGAGGACAAGGCTGCACAAAGACAGGCACAATAAATATCAAAGCGCTGGGTGGCTTCAGGGCTTCTGTCTTGTCTCCAACGGTTGACTGCCAATATCATAGCCAAAAAGACGATCTGGGCAAGCAAAATGCATGCAGCCTGAAAGATAGTCTGTTGATATCAATATTAGCTTTAATTTCTTGGGCTGGCTGGAAGTGCTTCCTTGTATCGACTCACCCCTGACCACGTTTGCCCAAATTTGCTTCTCATATACTGAAGCTTTATGTCTTCAAAGGAAAATCCCGGCACGGTTATCACAAAAGTGAATACGAGCCAGCGACTCCCAACGTATTGCTTCAGCGAAATCCAGTCCCAGAAAGAAACCCCGGAAGGGCCGTCGCTGTCCGGGCCGCCTGCAGGATAACCCACTGCGTTTCCCATAGCCATGGCATTTTGAGGTTTTGGATCCTCCTCAAGGCAGCTTGCCGCCAATAGGAGCGCAAGGGAAAGACAGACGCAGCTCAAAATGATGACGATCCAAGGGTGCTCGTCTATTAGAAACGAGGCAGCGACGCCCGCAGCGAGGTCTGGTAACACACCCAAGATGGATATACAGAGGAATCCATCCAAACTGGAAAGTGTATTAGTCGACACGTTGTCCATCAAATATTGGGACTTGTGGTACTTTACGTGTCTTCAGTTCGACCGACGTCTCGCAAATAAGTCCAGATCATCGCGTAGAAGCCGGGTACACCACCTCCAATGAGATTCGAAGCGGCGGAAAGCCAGGAGAGCCGCAGTGAATACGTGTGGCTATCGGAGAAGAAGACTAAAGCAAAAATAGACAAAATTAGCAAACCCTTTGGCTGTGTGTGGGGGGCCATGTACATTAACTGAACCTACAGAACAAGCTGTTGAAGACGCGTCCAATGAGAATCCCGGCGAGTGCCAGCATGAGGATCTTCTTGGTTCCGCTAACGAAGCCGAAAAGCCCGGCGACGCTCAGAGGAAGCATCTTGGATCGAAGTGCGGCCAAGAATATCGCTGCCGCCCCTCCAACAATGCTGTCTAGGATTCCCTGCCAACCCCTCAAAAGAGTAAGTTCATCCTGTACTGCGCCGGGAATTTCGCGGGGAGGCTCCCTTCCCAGAGCACTAAAGCCCCGAGAGTGCTGACGGGAGAGCAGCGCCATTTCCTCGACTTTGTTCATTGCAGAAACAGCGAACGACGTGCTGAGAGCGACCAGGAAGTAGACTACGTAGATCGCGTAGGTCCATTTGGCTTTTGGCGAGGGGTCCTCCCCTGTCGGCAGCGCGGTATGCTCTTGCACCGGGTTTCCATTGTCATCTGACGAATGCCGCTCCCGTGAAGATCGAGGGGGCAGGATTTGCGTGTCTCCAGAAAGCAAGGGCGTTCGTTCACCAGCGCTCGCAACGGCCGGTGAGTGCGACATGGGTCAGCCCGTATTGAGCTAATTAATAGTTGATATGAGTGTTGGCGGAAGAAAAGAGCGTTGAGTTTGGGGGGAGTTGTTGCAGGTGCTGCGAACTGTGGAAGCATGAAGAAAACGCCAAGGAGACCCATGGTTGCCTTGGTAAATGTAGTTGGCTGGAGGCGGTGAATTCGCAATAACTAATTACAACCTAGAACGAGGCGCCCAGCCACGTCTGCCGCCATTGGATAGTCTGAGCTTTCAGCTGCACTGCACACGGGGACAATTTCTACTGCCCATGACTGACAATCGGCGAAACCAAGCCCATCCTCTCAAACAAATCAGCAGCATCTGAATCCTGCCTCATGCCCGCGTATCCTTCCCCGGCACCACCACCACCACCACCTCCCAGAACAGCTCTGACATCCCAAAACCCCACTCCCGGGCTCGCAGCACTCAAAGGGCTGACGACGTCCTCGTGCCCGCCCCGGAATCCCGCCGCCGGGACCTTCACGTGCTGAGGCGGCACCCTCCTCAGCGGCGCGGGCACCAGCGCCCTCTCGACAACCGTCAGCTGCTGCTGCTGTTGCTCCGCGACGGCGACGTCGTCATCTGCGAAAAGGTCTTCTTCGCCCCCTCTACCTCCCCCGCCAATGCTACCGCGGCTGCTCACACTGCTCCCCGCCGCCGTCATGCTAAGCGTCATGCTCGCCGCAGAGCTACTGCTCCCGCTCCCGCTCCCGCTCCCGCTCTCCCGGTCCGCAAACGCCGCCGGGACCATCGCCGCCGACTGCGGCGTCTGCCGTCCACCCACTGGGAAGCCGGGGAAGCCAGGGAATCCGGACAAGCCGGCCTCGACCCGCGCCTCGGGGGTGCTGCTGTTGCTGCTGCTGCTGCTGCTGCGGCTACTATTGCTACGCGCTGCCGGGTGCGCGATCGTGCCGGTCAGGCGGCGGATGCGGCTGCCGATGGTGGCCGCCGACGCCGAGACCGACATGGACACGGCGCGCTTCCGTCTCGCGCTGGGCGATTGTGGTGGCGGCGGCGTTGCCGGATACTCGGTCGCCGAGGTTGTCGTTGTCGCCGTCGTCGTCGGCACCCCCGCCGCCGCCACCATCCTCCTTGCAACGAGCCGAAACTGGTCCAGCATGGTTGGGTTATCGATGACGTCCTCCATCGTGACCGTCACCGCCTCGAGCCCCCCGAGTCCCAGGCGCGGCAGCTCGCGGTTGAGGTGAGCCGCCAGCTGGGCCGCCGGTATGAGGCTGCCCCAGAGGTCGTAGAAGGCGGCTGTGTGGAGATGCTCCTCCGGCACGCCCAGCGACCGCGGCTTGAGCACCGACGACCAGGCCTTCGAGATAGCCGTCTGGATCGCCCGGATCTGGTCTTCGGGTAGCCTGTTGGCTTCGTATTCGGGGCCTAGCGGGGTGGTCGTGTCTATGTCGGCAATGGATGCAACATCCAGGGGGTGGGGAGGGGCTGCGCCTGTCGTGGTAGGTGTCGGCGGTATCGGGATTCTCTTCTCCATAGCGCGGTACTGGTAGCCGCTTGGGATTATCGGCTGCGTATTGCTCACGCTCGTGAGCATGTTCACCGTCTCGCACAGCAACCGAAGCGCCTGCTCGACAAGGCTCTCGGGGACGCGGTCGGCGCAGAAGGTGAGCCTGAGCTCAATCCCGCCGTGTTTCCGCGCTATCGAGTGCACGAGTAGGTCGTGTACGTCCCTGGCTCCCGGCTCGATGACGGTGAGTCGGCAGGTTGCGGCGCCGAGGCGGAACGCCTTCGGCTCCTGCGGGTTGACTGCGGCGTCTTGTGACTGGTGCTGGACGACGGTGCTGAAGCGCGTCCAGTAGGGCCAGAGGGTGCATTTCTCGACGACGTTCAGAAATCCCATGTTCTCAAACGGGATGCTCGCGGCGTGCTGCTCGTCGACGTACTCGAGGAGCGTGAGAGGGGTTAGGGACGTATCGGGAAACCGGACGCGCACGGGGATGGAATTGGCAGCTGGGCCGAGAACTGAGGACGCCGACTGACTCCCTTCGAGCTTGACGTGGCGCCCCTCGATGATCTCGCCAAACACGACGTCCGAAGACCCGGAGAGGGTCGCCAAGACCATCGCCCAAGCAGACTTGAGAACCGTCCCAAATGAGACGGTCAAGTTCTCGAGCGATCCAACCGTCAGCCTCGCGCGCAGCGTCTTGACATTGGTACTGAGCTGGTAGGGTCTGGTGTGGCCGACGACCTGCGTCATCTTTGAGCCTTCAAGGAGCGTCTTCCAGTATTCTTCGGCGCCTTGAGAGATGGCGGCGTGGGTACACCGGATGAAGTCACAGAATGTCGGCCTCCGCGGTGGGTTATTGATGCAGTCGTATAGCCGCTTGAGGTCCTTGACCAGCAGCGCAACCGAAAAGTCGTCGTACTGGGCTTTGCAGAGCCTCAGAATAAGGGTCGCGCTCTTCCCTCCGTCGAGAAGCGTGAACTTGGTCATCGGAGCACTGAAGGCGATCGGTGTCGACTGATCCTTCTTTACAATCTTCTCCACGAGCGCCGCCTGTCTCCAGCCGGGGCAGGAATAGCGCTTGAAGTCTGAACACGACGACGACTTGACGATTGCCTGGTAGACCTGCCGGTTATACGGAACGAATGCTGTGCGCAGGATGGGGTGTATGGTCACGAGCACTTGACAGGCCTCTTCCAATCTCTCCCAGTCAACCGAACCGGAGAGGTCGAAGATGAAATAGTCGACGTTTGCGCGGCCGCGGAGCATCCCAGACTCGATACACCTTGTTTGCGTCGCCGACGCCTCAACCACATCTTTGATGGCCATGCGATCCACTCCCAGCTTAGGTGCCATGATCCTCTCCACGAAGCTATCGGTGAGGGAAGCGCGCCGGGCCGCCTCAGGCGATGTCATCGCTGACGATTCTGAGGAGTAATGCTCCGGGAGGTCCGATTCATCGGCTGTCGACATGCCTCGACATAGCTCTGTCAGGCTCGCATTCCTCAAGACGTCAGCGATGCAGAGTGTTATCCCCGCGTGCCTGCAAGCAACGACGAGCTTGGAAGCAAGAACATCGTCCCCTCCGGCGCTGATGAACCCAGATGAAGCGTCGATCGACTTCTCGTCCACGTCTAGCATCTTGGCCCAAATCGACCGCATTCGCTCTTCGCCCTGTGTGAGCGGCAGCGGCTTGAGACTCACAGTCTGGACGGGATTCGGGCTCCGCATGTCTGAGATTGCGACCAGTTGCTCCCTCGACAGGCCGCGGATCATCTTCTGGAGCCGACGCCGGTTAACCTTCAGCGACTGCGTGATTGGAAGCTGTCTGACCGGGATGAAGATTGACGGAATCAGGGACGACTCAGTCGAGTTTCTCAAGCCCGTCTGCACGAGCTGCTTTGCAATGTTGATCTTTTCCCTGACCGGGTTACTGAGTTGCGTGACGTCTTCCAATTCACTGAGCAGGCTGTCTCCAAACTCGATAAAGGTTACCAGGGCAGGAGGGGTTGTCGTTTCCTCCCCGAAGGCGATCGCCTCCACGATAACCTCGGTGCCCTGGCCCAGACAGCGACGGATGTTCTTCTCCATATCTGCTATATCAAAGCTTCTTCCGTTGATCTCGAGCTCTTCTCGTCGCTTGCTGGAGATGAACTCGACTGTGCCACCTTCCAGATATCTGACTAGGTGGCCGGTTTTGAAGTGTCTGGTCTTCTTGCCAGCGTTGCCCTCCAGGACGCTAACTGGGCTCTGAACTGGCTCCGTCTCTGGGTAACTTGTCCCTAGTGTAGGGCTCTCAATTATCAGCTCCCCTACCGCACCGATGGCAACCAGCCGCCGATTATTCTCGGGGTCCACGACCCAGAAACTGCCCGCAAACGGCCGCCCGATGCACTTGAGCTGATTCGCATCGGTGACGTCGAGGAACGCGATACCCAGCGGACACACGTCCAATGTTCCGTAGGCGAGCATGACATTGGCCTTCCCGGTCCACTGGCCGTAGGTGTCGTCGTCCAGGTTGCGTGTGCGGAAGCAAACATCCTTAACGGTGGGTAAGGAAGCCGGCTTCAGCTTCCTGGAGAGGAATGGTGTCATATAAGTCCAGTTAACCTCCATGCGGTCTGCGGCGGCGGCGAAGTCGTGCAAGCGCTCGTACTCCGAGGGCACACAGATGCATCCGCCGTGGACTAGCGTTGTGAACACTTCGGATAGTGCAATGTCAGCGTTGAAGGAGGACAGCTGCATTACCCGGCTTGAAGACGAGATTCTTGCGGCCGGCCCCTGGGTTAAGAAGGCGGTGGACATGGCCGCGTGGCTGAACGCAATCCCCTTTGACTCCTTCGAGGTCGCCGGGGGGAATAGGACGCAAGCGGCGTCGTCGGGCGTTGCTATGGACATAAATGGCTGGGAATGATGTGGGAGCTGAGAAAATATGTCGTTATCCAGGACGATCATGTCCTCAAAGACGTTACCAATGACTGCGGCTGCTTGCCGAGTGACGATGGCAATATTGGCGTCCAGCTTGTCAGCTATTGCTTGAATCGAGACAAGATCCTCTGAATCGATTGCTACAAAGGCGGCGCCGGCTCTGAGACATTTGATATTAGTAGGAGCAGGGCCAACAGGGGGGGGACACGGGGGAGAGAGGAAGATGGAATTACTCACTGTAATACAGCCAACAATGCAACAGGGGCCCAGCGGCTCTTGTCCAGAATCACCGGTATGACGGTTTCCGGGCCTGCCCCGGCATCAACGAGGCGATAGGCAAGCTTTGTGGCCTCGCTCACCAACTGCTGATAGGTAAGCTCGCCGTCCCACGCACAGACGGCCGCCGCATGCGGAGTCGTTTGCGCGTGCCTCGCCACCAGATCGTGTACAACATATCCGCCGCCCTCGCGCTCGCCAAGTGTCACCTCGCTTGCCCAGGATACAAGCTGAGCGTAATCACGGTCGCTGAAGAGGTTGATGCTCCTGATTTGGCCGTCTGAAGAGTCCGTGATCGCCTGTATAGCCTGGCCGAAGGTGGTCGCCACGCCGAGTGCTTGATGCCGGCTCATGACGCTGCCGCAGATATCGACGACAAGCTTGCCTCGGGAGTGACGGACGTGGATGGAGACTTCGAATGGGGATGACTGTTGTTGGGACACGTGCCTGAGCTCCGGGTCCTGATGTGAGCTGGAGTCGCTGCCCAGGTCCGCTGGTTCATCGGTGTAGAGAAGGCAGGAGTTGAACAGCTGCGTAGAGCCCCTGAGACCCACTGCATGCAAAGCCTCGGGAATGGAGATATATTGATGGACCGAAGTGAGACTCAGTTGCTTATCAGCGTTTTGAAGGGTGGAGACGATACGGTCATCTGGCGAGAGGTTCATGGAACATGGGATGGTGTTGGCAAAAGATCCCACGGCCTGTCGCGAGCCTGTCACCAAGTCATCTCGCCCAGTAGCCTGCCAAGCAAAGCAGACCCTTTTCATGCCGGTGAATGATCGAAGGATGAGGCCCCATGCAAGCCGAATGGCTGCCTCGATCGAAACGTGCTGTGTCTCTGCGAAGATGGTGAGGGATTGAGTGGAAATGTCAAGCTCAAGGGTGGCTTCCGTGCGCTGTCGCTTCTGTTTCAGTGAGCCCCGATCGGGGAAGAAGCACGGCTGGACGCCTTGAAGTTGCTTCCGCCAGAACGCCAAGCTCTCGCCCTCCCTCGCCGTCTTCAGAAACTCGAGATAGTCGGAATACGAGAAATGGATGGGATCGGGGATGGCCCTCTGCGTCGTGTAGATCTGCCAGAGGTCGTTCACGAGGGTGTGTACGCTGGCCGTCTTTTCACTCGTCAGCACAAAACGCCAATGGGTCTCGGGGGACCCAAAACAACATACGTCACATATTGCAGTGCTGATGTCGAGTTTAATCAACGTCCTGGTCGGGGTTCTGCAAACTGTAAGTCGATGAGGAGGTTTGTTGTCGTCCATTCTGATGCCTGGGAGGCTGTTCAATTCGTCAACCGGGTCATCTGGCGGGACGGCATCGATAAAGAGCATATCCGGCGAGATCTTGCGCAATACAACCTGGTCATACAAGCCTGTTTGGGTGACACTCTCAGTGAACACGGTGCGCAGGGCTGCGTGTCTCGATGACACATGTTGCCAGGCAGAGCAGAGTTGGTAAGTATCGACCGGTTCGCCGTTGGGACAGGTAAATTGGTGGATGGTGTGCAGGAAGCAAGTGTCCGGGTCCTGGGCCTGGCTGACGAGGATCCATTGCTGATTCGAGGTGACAGGATAAACCGCCTCCACGTCGCGGATGCTGGCGAGGTTGAGGCCCGCGAGACAACCCTTGTTCAACTTGGCAAGGCCATCATATGTCACATCCAGATGGGGAACATCGGCCAGCGTGAGTTCATGCGCGTGATACCTGAGCCTGCTGACGGCATCGAGGAGGACGTATTCGTAGTTGGAGATCCATGATGAGATACGATCCTGAAGGCTTGCGTAGCGGCTGTAGAGAAACTTGATGTTGGCGACTCCTTGGTCTACCACCGCGCTGACCTCAAACACAGCGATCCGCCCGACTCCGGAGCCAATATCTGCTGTGCTCGAAGCCGAGGTCCGGCCAGGAATATCCATCTGCTCGAGGATGCCGTCGCCACGTGTGAGATGCTGGAGGGGGCCCGCATGGCTGAATACAATCTCGAAAGGGTTGTTGTTTGGTGAGAAGGTGCCCGGTCCGTTGGCATTGTAAAACTGGGATGCGAAGAAGTGAGATCCGCGGCCTGGCATGGACCGGCGACCATCCTTGAGCTGGCGAAGAAGTCCGACAATGTCGTCACGGTTCCCCACCCTCTGCACGATGGGGCACAGAGACGTGAACCATCCTACGGTCTCAGAGATGTCGATGTCCGGGTTCCACGTCTGCCGCCCATGCTCGTGATTCCACACAATGGGTACCGGTCTTTCGTGGAAGGTTTGTGCAAACGAAAGTAGGAGTGCCGCTAGATAGATCTCGACCGGGTCGGTTCCAAACACATCGTTGCACGAGGTCTGGAGGGCGGACGTGACTTCTGGGCTCAACGAGAAGACGGCCTCCAGCGAATCACCGTACGTGTTTGGGCGGTCTCTCAATCCCCAGTAGCCATAGTCGGAGTAATGCCCTCCCGCGATCGATGGCATGTTACTGGTGCCCAACCCTTGCAGCATCGACTTTTGCAGCTCGATCCATCTCCGGAACGGCATCGAACGTTGGGAAGATAGGTTCCCATGTTCGAGAAGCTCGTCCAGGTCGTGGAGGATGATGCGCCAGGACGGAAGGTCAACGACCAGGTGATGGGCGGCCAAATAGATCATCTGATGGCCGTCATTCGTTTGGAAGTAGTCGACGGCAAACACGGGGCCACTCTCGACATTGATCGTTGCCTGAGTCCTTTCGATGGCGGCCTCAACCTCGAGATTGGAGTGGACGGAATGATAGTTGAAGGCATAAGAACCCGAGACGTCGGGGAATATCTTCTGCGACCACCTGCCAGTCTCGAGCGTGAAGCGGGACCTGAGCATCGAGTGGTGTCCAACGATGGTCTCGACTGCAGCCAGCATGTCCTCGAGCAAGTAGTGTTTCTTCAGCCGAAGGAGGAAGCTTTGGTTGAACCGGTAACTGCCGTCGCCCGACGCCCGGCGCCGTGCGTCGCCTCCCATGGTGGTGCGGACGTACAGCTGTTGCATGGGCGACAGGTCGAAGCAATCCAGCCGGTCCTCGTCCCATTTATGTGCCAGTCCGCCCCGCTGAGACACGAGAGCAGCTAGATCCGCCAACGTGAGACCCTGCAGCACCTCGTTAGCGTCGAGGTTGATCGACTGGTGCTTGCATCGGGCGACCAGCTCCATCGCTGATAGCTCGTCGCCGCCGAGGCGACTGAATGTGAAGTTGACACCTATCTGTTCCCGGGGCACCTGGAGAACCTTGCCGACCAGGGTCTGGAGGGATCTTTCCATCTCGGTTGACGGCTTCTGGAGTGTTTCACTGGTGTCCAGGCTCATGACCAGGCGATATGTCTCTTCGTTCATGTTCTGAGCCCATGTACGCAGCCGCCGCCGGTCGATGTCACCTGATTCGGTGAGCGGCATCTCATCCA
Source organism: Phialemonium atrogriseum (assembly GCF_030411735.1). Lineage (NCBI taxonomy): Eukaryota > Fungi > Ascomycota > Sordariomycetes > Cephalothecales > Cephalothecaceae > Phialemonium > Phialemonium atrogriseum. The sequence continues at coordinate 177,374 of NW_026848156.1, read as the reverse complement.
GCACAACCCACGCCTCGGGCATAATATCAGCCTGTTGCGATTCCTGGCGCGATTCCTGGAGCACCCTCCGCAGCGTCGCGATCTGGGTGCCTGCGAAAAACATCTGCGACTGCGATATCAAGTGGACGTCGTCCAGGCTTTCGCATGCCCGCGGCGCATAGTAACTGAGCGTCAGAAATGCCACGAGTTTGTCCTCGAGCAAGCCAGCCTTCGGCTTGGTTGTTGTTATCCTCGAGACGAGTTTGTGTGAGTCCAATATCTCTTCGACCTTGGTCCTCTGCTGGATGTTACTCGAGCTGCTAGAACGGCTCGAATGCCGAGAATGCCGGCTGCGGGAGTCGGCGACGGACAGGCGGCTGGCGTTGTGGATTCCATGCGGGGCGATCATGACGGACTCGACCGAGTCTTGACATTGTGATTGCCGGGCACAGGGGCTGATGCAGGTCTGGAGCTCGGCAAGAGTGGGGCACTGGAGGATGTCCTTGGTTTTCACTGCGATGCCAATCTCCATGCACGCCTTCTGGACTGCGGTGGCGCTCTCCTGGGTCCCTCCAAGGTCGGAAAACGAGTCGAGCAGCTGAACACTGTCCCTCTCCAGGCCGAGCACATGCGCAACCGTCGAGACCAGTTGGCCCTGTGCAGACTCGTCCTGGAGTAACAGCCACGAATTTGAGGTATCGATGCGGGGAAGGATTATCCGCGATGAGCTGGCCATTGCAATCCGACGGTACATACAACAGCAGTACCTATTTATTTATTTATTTTAAAAATAATAATGATATTAATAACAGTGATGAAGAGGGAGGAGAAGAAACTAGCCAGTCAAGCAAATGGGTATCGGACTGGAAGAAGATGCCAGTCAGGCTGTCGGAAAGGAATGGCGCATTGCACGAGATGTTGTTCATTCATCCACAGGTGTGATTGCAGGACGAATGGTGCGAAAACAGAAGCACGACAGGATGTAATCCGTAATTTGGGCCGTCGGAGGACGATGGAGGGGGGTTGGTAGAATTGAAGAATTGTAGAATTGGGCAGGAAATTGAGGAGGATGGGGCATCGCGATATCATGGTCACATCGTGCGACGCGAGACCCAACAATAGGATGCGGCAGCAGCACACCTGCATGGCCGCGCCCTTTTCTGCTGCAACGTCATTGCATCCCGTCATCAGGTCGGCCGAAGCCATACATAGGGCACAACGAATACCGAATGGGCCACACAAAGGTCCAATAGGAGCATAGGGCTGGCTAACCTACATGTGTACCGCAGCAGAGGTGAGCTCAGCCCCTCGAAACCCCCTGTGCCGATCTTCAGCAGAATTTGGTTGCGTCGGTGTCTCGAATGAAGCCGCCAGATTAGGTTGCATTCGTGGTCAGATGGATTTCTCCACCAACTGATAATTAATCAGGTACCTGCCATCCATGGATGTCGCCCATTCTAACCATGAGGGCAGGAAGGAGAGGTACATATCTACCTACGTACTATACAGAGTCTGTGGGCTCAACTGTCGTGCGACGAGAAAATAGGTACCTAGTCGGCAAACAAATGGGCAAAGAAGGGAAGCGAAGGGCAGGCCAAAAAAAGAAAGTAAAGATGACTTGGGGTTCGGATTGCAGGGGTACCCCTGAGAAGTGCCGACGGAAACGGTGGCAGAGGCTGGCAGTGGCTGAGTTTAGCCTCTTTTCTAAAAATGCAACAACGGTGATCGTACCCCGGTTTAGCAGCGGGGCCCCCTTGCAGATGCGGCTAGCCACAGATCGGGAAGTATGGCCTAATCATTTTAGTGAGACCCTTCTGCTCGTTTTTCGTGTCTCGTTTGTCGTGTCTCGTGTTCTCGACTGGTAGTGCATAACAGTAGCAGCCAGGAAGCAGATCTTCCATATTAGGAAAGATTCACGAGAAACCGAGACAAACATCGGCCCGGTGAACGCGGAGCACGAGAAGCTACGAATCCGTACCATGATCACCACCCTCTGTTATGATAAGCATCCATCCAAATGTTATCTAGCATACTATCCATGTTAGGTACGGTGTACAGTACGTACAATGGGAATTTCTCTGCGGGAATACGCCATTGACTCTGCGGGCAGGTGGTAAGTTGGCAACAGCTGCATCGCTGTCACTATTGCTATTCCTAGTAACGGCAGTAGCGATAGACAGCAACTGCCACCTGCGATGCACTAACCGCCTGCCCACGGAGCAAATAGCGCATGCACCTGGAGAAATTCCCCCTACAATACATACCTCCCGTCCCTTAGGTAAGAAAGTACGATACCGATAGCTGCCCCTCATCTCTGCGGGGAAGTGGCGAGGCGGGATGGAAGGGACGGGAGCCACGACCGGGGCCTGAAAAGGGGAGTCGGGGCCGACCCTGGTATTCAGATAACGTCATATTACTGGCACTGTCAACGCCGATAACCCCGCGCTGGTGTTGCACCTCCACATTGGAGGCAGGACATGGCAATAGGTAGATTTGCACCCAGGTTGTTGGGGATTTCAACCTGTTGGGAGAGCGCGATTCTCTATACGAGCATTTTGACTTTATTCCGCATTTTGGAGACTCCAACAAATACGATCTACTTCACCCACTTCCCAGTAGCTATCTGGAAACACCAGGCCGAGACACCAAGTTTGATTTATACATAGGTACATATAGGACTTACCTAGTTTGAGCACAATTAAAATCCAAGCTCGTGACACAGTTAACCGGGCAGACAGACGATAAGTTCAATGAACAGTGGACCTGGTGCAACCCGTACACGAGGCCCTCCGGGGTGGAAAGGCGCTTCGACGACGTGGAGGAGCTGTCCCAAAAAAACCGTTCTGCGCGGTGACATTGGGCTGGAAGTAGCCCTAGGGGTCAAAGGGTGAAGGGGGCAGTCAATTGAGGTGGACGGCAAGTGTCAACAATTGGAAGGTACCCGTATTCGTTCTGTCTTGCAGCAGGTTGAGAGTCTGGGACAACTTCCATTGACACTGCCTAACGTGGAACCTAGTTACCTACTTACATTCCCAAGCAAACATCCTTCCTGCCTTGTCGGCGACTCTTTCCCTGCTTGAGATGCGATTTCACACCATCTAGCATCCATCTTTGAGCAATGAATCATTCCATCATTCGCCCTCCTCTTCTGCGCACATCAGAGAACAGGCACCTATTTTCCGTTCCGCATCGCTCAACAGACAAAACATCCGCAATTATGAGCACACTGGAGACCGCGAGAGAAGGCGAATTGGTCACCGTGGAGTTCGGATTCCAGCGCTAGAAATGCAACCCCGACCAAGAGTTGTTTATTCAACACATGATGGTAAGCCGTCTCGACAACCCCCCTCTCCCCAAAGCCGCATATCCCAAACGCTGACCCGCCCATGTACATGGATCGAGCAGACCGACATCCGGGACGCCTATCCCCGGTGGGCGCCCGACGTTAGCCATAGACGGGCCGTGGAGGCCTCCGTCCGCTGCGCCAACTTATTCAAAACCGCGAGGCAGAGGATGATCGGGGATTTCATGGAAGACTATGTCAGACTGCGGGACACCCTCAGGAACCACTCGCAATTGAGAAACCTCCTCACTGCCCACCTGAACGCTTTGGGAACCTGGGAGACCGTCGCCGCCCCGGCCCCGGCCCCCGACCCCGCGGACCCCAGCGCGACCGATGCCGCCATGCAACAGCAGATATACCAGGCTCGCCTGGATGAGGAACTTGCGGAGATGAACTGGATAAACAGGGTTGGGTTCAAGATGCGTGTCAAAATGGCCCGCGTGTACGAGCGCCTGCACGCCTGAACTGAACGGGGAGTTACAGGAGCTTGGAGGGACGAAGAACGAATGGTAGATGACTTTCGATTTTCCCCAGAGTCTGCCTAGCGGAAGTGATCAGCGGGAAACAATCAGAATATTGCATTAGGGAGTATCGGAAAGGTAGACATCAATGGGAATACGGCAGCCATGCCAGACCGGACCCGACTATTGCCAGTGCAAAGAACTCAGCGTGAATCGAACCATAACCTCGGCATCCCATAATCCACAAGCGACTTTCTGCTTGGCATCATGGTTGATTGCAAGTATGTAATTATTCTTGGTGGTGTAACGTTGCTGTTGGAGACGGCACGTCTGAATTGTTGTTGGTTGCCTGTGGAAAGCTACCAGGTAGGCTAGGTAGACTCGTAGTGGCTACCTACCTAGGTAGGTACCTCCATACATGGAATGGGTGACCACGTGATCCATCACGTGGTGCATCCCAACACCTCCCCTTACCTCGCCACAACGCACTACCTACTGCCAATAGCTTCATCCATCAACACAGTCCACTCTAGAAGTAAAAGGCACTAGTCGAAGGCTTTCTAGCCTTTTCCTTAGCTTCTTCCTTTTTCTTCTTCTCAAGCCACTCTTCCCTCAAGTGTGGGTTCAAGTTGTTGCATTGTGCTTCCCCTTCAGTATGCTTCCGGCTACAAGCAAGATGGACTAATCCATCGTATCCATCTTGCAAAATGCTGGCAAATTAGTGTTTCTCACGCATTGCTTCATTTGATGCTTTATCTGCCATGCTAAACATCAACTTCTTCCAAGTCAACTGCTTTCCCACCATATCTTTGGCTAAGAATCGATGCCATTCTAGACTCCCATCCTTTACAGCATCCAAGGCAACCCACAAAGCCAAAGATTCCTCCATATTGCAGCCCACTTCTTCAAGACGGCGCTTAAGGTACTGGAGACGGGCTTGGAATTTGGCAAGGGTGACAAACTGGGAGGACTTGATGCGGCAGAATTCCTCAACCAAGACTCCAACAGAAGCTGCCTGAGAAGTCTGGGGAATTGTCTAGAGGATGTGGTTGTGAAGGTCCTTGGGTTTTGGTCGATTTTGTTGAAGTCCCAGCCAGTATTCGAAAGGTGGTCGCGTACAGGGGAAATCGAAGCAGTGATGATTATCAAGGTCAAAGCCTTTTCGCGGCGAGTCTTTGGTTTATCTGGAATTGGATTGGAACTTAAGATGTAGTTAATCAAGCTATCAGAGTCTGAATCAGTAGATTCTTCCATTCTTCAAGGTTTTCCTCCCCTCGAAGTGGTAGGATTGGCGGGATAGGAACCTTGAGATCCATTTCGAGGTCTTTGAGGTCTTCAAGGTCCGGGTCTAAGGTCTGAAGTTTTTCGAGGTCCGAGGTCCGAGGTCTAAAGTCTGAGATCTTAGGTCTTGGTGAATATCAGGTCCAAGTCTAAGGTCTTAGTGAATATCAGGTCTAGGAATATAAAGCGCAGGAAATATATAAAATATTTCTTGCAATCCTTAGAGTTGTGCGATTCAACGATCAAATAAGATTCCACATTTGCACGGTCGTGGAAGCCAAAGGGCCTATAACCTGTTGGAGACGGCAGGTCTGAATTGTTGTTGCCTGTGGAAAGCTAGGTAGGCTAGACGCGTAGTGGCTACATACAGGAAACGGGTGACCACGTGATCCATCACATGGCGCATCCCAACAGTTGCCCTGCTGTTGCGTCGAGAGGCTCAGGTCGCGCGGGGAACCGGGGGAATCTGATACATGAGAACATGATGGAGCTATGGATGAAATGCCTTGTACACTTGCAACGCCCCCTCGATAGATTGAACCAAGCCAAAGAAAATGGTCAACAATAGGACAAGAAACGCAACCCAGAAGGTGTACCACTGAACCCCATTCCTTCGATCATTCCACCACTGCTGCAAAGTCCTCGGTCTGGACTCGTCAAAGACCTGCTTCAGCACCACCAAGCGGTCGTGCCAGTAGTGGAAACCTTCGAACCGTCTTTTATCGGCTCCCAGATGGCCGATCTCGATTAGGTAAGGGTCGAGCCCTCGGAGGGAAGCCTCTTGTTTATACCATGACCGAGTGTCAACATCCCATTTGGGGAATAGAAGGGCTATTGTAGCTAATGTCTCGTCGACTAGCTTCTGAGGAAGGAGAGAGTTGTCCCTTGTAATTCGTCGAGGTCAGCCTAAGGATCCGGTACAAAAACATCGAAAGGAGGCCCCCAAATAAATAAACTCACTGCTGCTGTCTTTTCAAGAATGAAGCATGGTGGAAAACTGCCACAGCCTTGTCGTCTTTCATCAGGCGAAGGTGATCCGCCAGATTGGAAGTCCAGATGATTTCCATGCCTGCGATTGTCCCCAGCCTTCTAGCATTGAAGATTTTTTCGAGTTTGATGTTGTCGTGGCCCAATACCGGTGTCTCCTCGAAATATTGGGTGATAAAGTCCCTCAGACTGCCCTTGTCCCATTCCAGTTGTCTGAATCCCGAGTATGCCCATGGCAGATTGCCGACCTCGATCATCAACAACAATCTGGCAGCCAGGTCGATCGAATAGTCCTGCGTCCCATTTGAAGTAGAGACGCTGGTCAAACGCGCTATCTTTTTCCGTATATCGTCACGAGTGTGGTGTGCCCTCAGCAATGCAACGATTTCCGTGATGTCTTTTTGCTCTACCAGCGAGGTGTGGCTTCCGCCCTCGTGCAGCGCTATCAGCTCGCATTGCTTGACGTAGTATTTAAAGTAATAGTCAAGGGATGGCGTTATCTCAGAAGCAGGCGTGTCCCAGAAAGATGATGCTATCGCCTCCTTGGTCTTGGTGCAGAGTCCGGCGGAGATTGCTATGGCTAGCATTTTTAGCGAGGCTGTGGGATCTGCTGCGATTTAGGACGCAGAGTGTCTTGTCATGGCCGTCAAATAATTTAATCGAGACCCCCAACTGTTGTCATCTTTCGTAGCGCCACGCAATTGGTGCCAGTACTGTACAGCCCGACTCAGCCACCTTGGCGCAGAACCTCTGGCTGGCTCAGTCAACCTTGCTGCAGGGCGAGCCTATGGCTGACTTGATCTTGAAGCTGAATGGTCCGTTAAGGTGCAGGGCGCAAGCCACTGACACGAACTGTCATCCCAGCGGCTAATCATTGGGGAGAAGAAGCGAGGGTCTGGAAAGTCCCCCTCATTTGTATTTTTCTTCCCGCAGAAGTTTGAGAGGTCGAGTCCCCAAGGGCAAAGTGTGCATTGGTGAATGACAGCGCTGCGGGAGTACAGAAGATGCCATTTCCATATCTGTTCCGGAATGACAGGTGGGACAACCCCCAGGAATCGCTAGGACGATTCATCGGACTTTTGAACGAAGGGCGCTATAGCTGCTGGGAGGCAAGCGGGAAGGCTCGTGAAGCATTCCAAAAGCTGGGGCCCGAGATCAAGGAGTGTCTCGAGGCATCGAACGTCCCCCTTGGCGAAACGGTTTCGTGGTCCATCTATATGATAGGCCGTGCCGAACAAACGGCCGCTCCGAAGATTCTTATCTGCTCAACCGACCCGAAAACTCGGAAACTCATCCGCAAAACTATCAAGGAGAGCATGATCATGAGTCAACACCCAGGAATCGGCTTGGGAGACGTCCCTGTTTTACCGGACAGACAAGTCATACAGCAGCTCGCGGCGCCTGAAGCTCTTCAAGCTCTTCTCCCTGATGGCTGTGACATTGAAGTCGCCGTTCTGGCCGAGGATACTAAGCCTCGCTTGGGAGCACGACTCTTTGTGGTCAATCGCCGTGACTACTCTCTGCGTCAAATCACGGGAGGGGCAGTCGTCCTTTTTGGCTCCCACTGCTACCAGCTGACAGTGGCTCATGCTTTCCGAGACGCCCGCGAGACTCCGCAGTCGCCTATTCCGCCGGAAGCCGTAAGCGACGACTGCGATTTTGACGGCATGAGCGACGACGACCTAAGCGACAATGATGACGATGGAGTGATGGCGACAGGTAGCGTGACTTCAGACGAGTCTGACAAGACCTCCTTTACGACGGGTCTAGATGGAGCCCCGGCCAGCGAAACATCGTCAGTTACAACCCTCAGAGACGTCATAGATTCGTCGCCAGAACCACGTTCATCGCCCCAGCCCGATCCGCCCGGTTCAGATGTCCCTTATCCAGACTTTTCGTGCCTGAAATATTATGGACAGATGGCCAACAGACTTTCCGCAATGGATTACGCCTTCATTGAGCTGGCCGCAACGGACACCACAAATGCCAACGACCTGACCCTAACGGGCCACCAGACCATCTCTGGTTTCGGTGTGATAGGAAAAGACGATACTCTTGTTTTCGCAGCCATGCCTCGTCATGGAGTTGTTTCGGGGACGCTCATTCCTACGCCGACCTTCATTCGATTTTCAGGAGAGGGCAGCTTTCAGCGTGTGTACCCCTTGCATCTGGACAAAGTCGTGGACAACGGAGACTGTGGAACCCCAGTAATGGACCAGAAGACGTGCGACTTGTACGGCCAAATCGTCGCTGGCGGGACAGGTTCCAGAGTAGCTTACCTCGCCCCAGTTGGCGATGCGTTCCAGCATATCGAGAAACCATGGGCCATACATTTCGGCCTGCAAGCAAAGCCCTTCGGTAATCCTACACTAGCTAGAGAGCGAGACACTGGGGAAGCAGTCACGTCTGATCACCCCGATGCTTCCGGTTCCACCTCGGAGCACTCAAAACTGCCATCCACTCCAGTTGCACATATACAGCGTCTTTCTCCGAATCAATGGGAAGTACCACCAGCACCGTCACCACCTCTGCCTCGGGAGATGCCGACGTCTGATATTCCCTTCGAAAGAATGACCGAAGCCGAGGCCAGGGAATCGCTTTCAGAGTATTTTGTATTCCAATTCGAAAAGGCGATTGATTCCGATCCTGGAGTGAATAAGACCGACTCGGGTTGGTGGAACGTCCTTCGGACGGAACTTACGGAGATGCAAAAGAGCGAAACGATTCAACGTATTCGTCACCTCAACAGGGAGACACCCAGTCTCACACAAAAAAGGAACACGCTGAATCAGCCTCAGCTGAGACAACTTGACAAGGCTTCCGAGGATCTGGCACGCGGACGAGATCCACGATTTTGCGTGGAGCTTGTTCAGATTGATCATCAGCTCAGGCCAAAGGTTCGCCATTTTGGCAAGAAACCCAGTCGTCACGAATCGAACCGGGAAGGGAAAAAGACGTCAATGGAGCGTATCGCATTGCTTGGTTATTATAGACTCTCTCCCAGGCCGGACCAAGATGCCATTTCCCTTCTAAACCAGCACAAGAGGCCGCCAAACATACCAAATACGCTACCAGTGCAGCCTCTCCCTCTAAACCAGCCACAGGTTCAGAGGCAACATCCCCAGAAAACGCCTCTGCTCGCCCCCAAGCCGCCTCTTGTCGTGAATTCACCTAAGCCCCAGTCACAGACAGCCTCGACGGCGCGGCTCGAAGTCATAAATCGCTCCGACTTTGCTTCAGACAGCGACTCGGATTCGTCTTTTGTCAGTGATGGGGTGTGGTCCCAAAACGAGGGGGCATCCTCTGTGAGCACGGCGACAGAGAGTGAATATTCAAGTTCGTCAAGGCGGGGACACACGAGACCACATCCACGGCATCTTGAACCCCCAGGAGCCGCCCATTTATGGGCCAGGCAACGTGCACAGGGGTTTCAATTCTCCAAGATGACCAACGAGATCGAGATGTACCAGCCAACACTGTCGTCTCGTCCTGATCATAGGTCGTTTATTCCACACGCACCTCGTCCACCCTCACCTCCTCCACTCACCCGCTTGTGGACGCCAGAACAGATAGAACAACTCAAATCCGAGTATTTTGAGCGCGGACGAGCACAGGGCATTGCTGAGTCTCGTGATAGGGCGCAAGCAGGCACCGTGGATGCGATATATCGGCATCGAGCCACGTCGCCTCAACGTACTGCCCAAAGAGATCAGCGTCACGTCCGCTTTTCCCTCCCCAGCGAACCTGTACTTCAGGACGTCGGGTCCGATGAGCGAAAGCTGGGAGATTCAACGTATCTCAAGGATACAGACTCTGTGTGGAGAGGCGAGGCTCGAAAGCGTAATGAAGAGGCTCTGGTGCTTGAGGATGAGGCTTTTAACCCTTCCGAGCATCTGCAATCTGACTTGCAAACATTCCATCCGTCAAACCAGTTGAGTAAACTGGACAAGGCTGGCACGACAGTCGCTGCGCAATCCAAAGAAGATGCGCGCGCGTCGTCTGACTTGGTCGGTGATGCTGCTTGAGAGCGGAACGATATCTAGATTAGGTAGAAAGTGACCATGAGACGATGTTTTTACTTGTCGATTTAACCTATACTTACCTAAGGTGCACCTGTCACTGAGCTGTTGCTTTTGCTCTAATAGGTTCCTCGGTGTTATCTGCCTTCTGCCACAACGGCAAGAGATGACCAGGATTCGTGCCCTGACCCTGCACCTTCCCAGCCCAGCCGTAATCAAAAGTTGAGCCAATCAGGGAAGCATGAAAGACAAACAATCGACGATCGCCAGCGTCGCACCCACATGTGACGGTTATTCCTGCTCCATAACTTGCCATAGTTCCAACGCGGGGCTGGAGTTATCTGCTTATTCCCAGGAACGACCAAGACGCCATTGCGTTGGTAGGCCAGTATTCCATCTACCTTCTCTTTTGGGGGTTTCCAGAATGACGTGAGACGATCATGTCAAGTTTTGGCTCTGCCCCGCTGCGGATTGACACCTCAATGCGGGCCGGTACGACAAACTGGGGCGAATCACCGGGTATTCTCAGAAGTATTAACTCTGAAATCACCAATTGGCCACTTCGTAAGGTGCTGGGCCATTGTTTGCGACCTTCCTGATCCGGCAGACATTGATTGATGAGCGGCACATTTTTGAATCCTTGGGATTGCACCATCGAAAGAGTTTCGTCGAAAGCATTAGAGTTCATTCCACAAAAAGGATTACAAAGTTAAGCACTCATCCGACTGGGGTTCATTCGCATTGTCATGTGTGTGACCCTACATATATGATCCCAAGCGACGTTAGGCTTGCAGCTCTTGGCCGCGGTAACTGACTTGGCGACTTGGCACTCCTTGAATGCCCCCCACGACAATGGCTGTCCCGAACGAGGAGAACGACCCGATAGGCCCCACGCCTGGATCGGTTGACCAGGAAAAGGAGGCCCATCATCCAGCCATTGAAAGGGTCAACGGTAGTAATCCGGGCTCAGACGACCTGTCAAACAGGGAACAGCAAGCCAAGGCGGAAGATGGCATAGAGAAGCCCCCCTTCCTATACACGAGCGCCACCTCCAGCGGGTCGGAGCAGGTGTTCGACGACGACGACCCCCGCGTGAGGGACATCCCCGCCTACGTCAGGCGCATCGTCAGCTTCGAGGACGACCCGACGCTGCCGACGCTGACCTTCCGCTACTTCATCATGACGCTCTTCTTCGTCGCCCCGGGAGCCTTCATGGCGCAGATGAGCCAGTACCGCACCACCTACGCGCCCTACTCGGTCTTCTTCGTCCAGATCGCCTCGAGCTACGTCGGCGCCTGGCTCGCCCGCGTCCTCCCGCCGACCCAGGTCAGGATCCCGCTCACCGGCTGGGGGTTCAACCTGAACCCGGGCCCGTTCAGCGTCAAGGAGCATGTCCTGGTCACCATCTCCGCCGCGTCGGGCGCCACTTACAACCTGGGCTTCGCCCCGATATCCATGGCCGAGCTTTACTTCGATTACAGGGTCAACCCGGCCGTCGCCATATTTTTCATGTGGTCAATCGTATTCGTGGGTTACTCATTTGCTGCGCTGGGTCGTCAATTCCTGATTTACGACCCCCAGTATCCATGGTAAGAGAGCATTGTTCAGAGTGATCCTCGATGGGGATGTCGTGCCATTTGCTTGGACCTTGTCACGCGCACCCCTTTTTTGCACCCACCCCTGAAGACGAACATCCCTGCTAACAACAAAGTATTTAGGTTTCAATCGTGAGTTATATCATTGTGTCCCGGCAGTGATCGATTAAAAAACTAGGCAAGCAACTGACATGTCCCGCGGCCAACAACAGCGTCTGCCAATCTGCGCTCTTCGAGACGCAGAAGAAGCAGCGCGAGCAGCCGTCACGGCTGTCCCGGAAGCAGATGCGCGTCTTCTTCGGCGTCCTCCTCGGCGTCACGCTGTGGCAGTTCCTGCCCGAGTACGTCTGGCCGATGCTTGGCTCGCTCGCCTTCCTCTGCTGGGTGGCGCCGCACAACCCCGTGGCCAACTTCCTCGGCGCTGGCTTCGGCGGCGCCTCCATGCTGAACCTCTCGCTCGACTGGTCCGCCATCGCTGCTAACACTAGCCTGTTCCTGACCCCGTGGTGGACGCAGGTGATCATGTTCATCGCATACGTCATCGTCTGCTGGATTCTCCTTCCCGCGGCCAAGTATGGTCGCCTTGGATCCTGGAAGCATCACCTGATGTCGAATCGGCTCTTCTTGGGTGAGAACTCCTTCATGCCGCCGACTTAAATTAGTGGTAGTGAAGTCGAAGCTAAAACCCAGCAGAAAATGGCACGGCCTACCCAATCAATGACCTGTTGACGCCCCAGGTCAGCCTCAACGAGACTGCCTACGAAGAGTTGGGCCCGCCGTTTGCCTCGGCACAATTCCTGTGGTCTATCTTCTTTGATTACGCCTCTTACACGTCCGCAATTGTTTGGATGGCCCTCTTTGGCTACAAGCAGGCCAAGTCGAGCCTCTCGAAGCTGTGGGAGCGCCGCAAGTCGGGATCGAGCGAGATCAGCGAGCAGTTCACCGACCAGCTCAGCATCCTGCAGCGGTCATATTCCGAGGTGCCGCTCTGGTGGTATCTCACCTTGTTCATGATCTCCTTCGTCACCCTCCTTGCCATCACGGCGTCCGGCTCCTTGTTCATCCCCGCCTGGACCTTCATCATCGCCATTGCCACGGGCGCCATTATTGTGGTGCCACTGGGATGGCTATACGCCTTGTCCAACTTCCAATTGGTGAGGAGCGCATCATCATTATTAATTATCAGTGCTTGACGACGAGGAGAATATTTCAACAGCTAACTCCCTAACCCCCCTGAAATAGCCCATTGGGACAACCAACGAGCTCCTCTATGGGCTCATGGCCAACTCAGTTAGTGGACACAAGAATCCATGCGGCGCCTCGACGTACGGATCTATCGCCGGCGACGCATGGTACCGGGCCCAGCTACAGCTCCAGGACATGAAGATCGGCCACTACATGCACGTGCCGCCGCGGGCGGTATTCTTCGCCCAGGTCTTCGGATCCTTCATCGGCGTGCCCATTAACTACGCGGTCGTCCGCTGGGTGCTGTCCACCAAGAGACACTACCTGACGGGTGAAATAGTAGACCCGACTCACCAGTGGACCGGCCAGTCACTCGCATCGAGCTTGTCGCTTGGTGTGCAGTACGTATTGCTGGTATGTCAAAACATTCCCCCCTTCTTCCTCCCCGCTTCCCCCCCGTTCCCCTTCCCCAAAGTAAAGCGTGTCTGATCTCCCCCGCCACCACCCCCACCCCCCAACAGGGCCCCAAACGCCTCTTCAAGATCCCCACCTTCGCCCCTCTCCCGTACGGCTTCCTCGCTGGGGCCGGGGCCCCGGTGCTGATGTTCGCTCTCGACCGGGCGTTCCCGCGGGCCAAGTTCCGCCTGTTCAACACGACGATCCTGTTCAGCAGCATGTCCATCTTCTACGGCAACATCAGCACGGGGTACACGTCGACGTTCCTGGGCGGGTTCGTCGTCATGTACTGGGCGTACCGGTACCGGTACGGCCTGTGGTCGCGCTGGAACTACATCCTCGCCGCCGCGTTCGATGCCGGGTTCAACTTTAACATGTTGCTCATCTTCCTCTTCTTCGGCGCTGGGAAGATTGTCACTATGCCGAATTGGTGGGGGAATAATGCAGATAGTAGTGAGAGGTGTTTTGCCCTTGATGATAGCTGAATGGGGGTGTATTTTGGGGGTGAGGGCAGCGGGAAGAAAGAAAAAGATGTAGCGACAAGGCTATTTTCTACGGGTTTCTTGCCTAACACAGGAGCAGTATCACTGGATTCATTCTCCAGGCGAAACCTCAGCCAAGGATTTGGATGGTCTTCCTATTCGCCCACTTGTTTGCTTGTGTTGTGCACCCCCTATTTCTAGGCCAGAGGCCAGACTTTTGTTACGCTTTAAACGCATGGGAATTTCTCCAGGGGCATGCGCTATTTGCTCCGCGGGCAGGCGGTTAGTGCATCACAGGTGGCAGTTGCTTTTGCTGTTCCCTATTGCTGTCGCTGTCGCTGTCTATTGCTATTGCCATTGCTGTCTATCGCTCTTGCTGTCACTCCTGTCACTCTTGCCGTTGCTGTCCATCGCTATTGCCGTTGCTAGGAATAGCAATAGTGACAGCGATGCAGCTGTTGCCAACTTACCACCTGCCCGCAGAGAGATTCCCAAACGCATTTATCTCACAGTCCCATAGTTGTGGTGAGAAGTTTTGGCCAGGGTCAGAGAGCAGCCATCAACAGATGAACTAGCACCATTATTATGTCCCTCGATCTATCTCCATCCAAATAAAAGATGCACCCTACCGACCCTCACGACAACTCAGGCGTGTCCTCGTATTCAGGCAAAGCGCCCTCCATGTAAGGCTCCCCGACAACATCAGCCGCATCCACCTCAGCCCTAATCTCCCGCACCTCCTCCTCGGAGAGCACCACCTCCGCAGCACCAACATTCTCCTCAAGATACCCAACCCTCTTCGTCCCAGGAATAACCACCACATCCCCCCCCTGCGCAACCAACCACGCCAGACAAAGCTGCGCAGGCGTGCACCCCTTCCCCGCCGCCTTCTCCCTCAGCCTCTCCACGAACCCCAGATTCCGCCCAAAGTTCCCCTCCTCGAACCGTGGCAGGCCACTCCGAAAATCCCCCTCGGCGAGGTCGTCCCGCGACGTCAGCGCGCCCGTCAGGAACCCGCGCCCCAGCGGGCTGTAGCAGACGACCGTGACCCCCAGCTCGCGGCACGTCGCCAGCACGCCGCCCCTCTCGACCGCCAGCTCCCACGGGCTGTACTCGACCTGGGCGGCGTCGACGGCGGCGACGGCGTGCGCGCGCCGAAGCGACGTCGCCGAGGCGCCCGATATGCCGATGGCCCTGATCTTTCCCTGCCTGGGTTCGCACGTTTTGGTAAGTCGTCGCGCCGGAGGGGTTGGGGTTGTGGGTTGATGGTGGTGGGGGACATACTTCTTCAACTCAGCCAACGCCCCCATGGTTTTCTCCACGGGCGTCTTCCCGTCCAGACGGTGTATATAATACAGATCGATGTAATCGACGCCCAGACGAGCGAGGCTCCGCTCGCAGGCCTTCATGACGTACTCGGGCGAGCTATCGACGGACATATCAAAGCCTCCGTCGCCCCTGGGCGTCAAGGTGAGGCCACATTTCGTCGCGAGCACAATGTCCCGCCGGCGCTCGGGGTGCAGCTCGAACCACCTCGAGAGGAGGTCCTCGTTGTCGCCGTAGACGTCACTGGTGTCCCAGTGCGTGCAGCTGAGCTCCCAGGCGCGGTCGAGCAACGCGAGACGCTCGGCGTCGGTGCTGAGGAGAACGGTTAGCGTCGAAGTACTGAACACTGATATGGAAGGTCTTGTGCAGTCGAAAGTCAGAGAGGCGACACGTACCCCCCAAAGCCGTATGCGATGCTCAACCCCATCGCGCCGAGGCCGATGACGGGAATCTCGATGTCGGTCTTGCCCAGCTTGCGGGTTGGCATTGAGGGAGCCATGTTCTCGGATATATTTTCAAGATCGATAGGGGGCAATTGCAGTGCTAATAGGTCTTGAGCTCAGAAGAAGAAGTGCGGATATTGGAAATACAACTCTCTACAGCGACGGAGTGCCTTCATATTTATGCTCCTCGGCTATGTGGGGAGTCCTGTAGGGCATCTATAATTAGGTCCCCAGACCATAACTTGCCAACGTGAGACCAGGGCCGTGATCCTGAGGTGGAAAGGCGCGCCCAAAACAATACGGAGACCGGGGTTTGCGTGTCATCTCCAGCTGGTTGACGCTTGGCGTCTAATAGTCACATTTGTCAGCTGCAACGCTTATTGGTGGTTATGATAGCAACTTTGCTCATATTGGTAGTTTTGATGGCAACTTTGCGCGTATTGGTAGTTTTGATAGCAAGCCTGGATTATCTTTGTCTCTGTGGATCTCCCAGCCGTCCGTGTTTGGTTGGCTTCAATGCATGCGCCCTTCCCAACGTTGCAAAAATCGTAGTAGGTTAGAGACACAAGGCGATGAAGTAATAATTTGGTGGATTAATCCTGGCATATTGGGCTTGTTAAGGAGACCACCGCTTCTCTGGGTCCGGAAGCCTGAGAGAGACGCTCGCCCTGACCTCGTGCATAAGACAAGAGGTAGGCTGTCAAACCTCTTCGGCTGCAATTGGCAAGGACTGGCGAAGCCTGAGGACCCGGGATTAAACTCGACAAATCATCACTCTTCAAGACAGGAATCGGGCCATCAAACTTGAACTCAACATCTAGGAGAGGGTGGTAAGGATAGCATGGCACCATCCTCCTCCAGTGCTTTAGTATTGAACAGTGACTCAACTATTGTCTCGTAAATCTGCATGGACTCAGTGGGATTATCGTCTGGGAAGTCCTGCAGAAGTGAGGGGAGCACCTGAAATGGCGTATAACCCAGTCGGCACTGTCCGGATACATGCGTTCCCGGAAGTGTCGATATCCACTTCAACCCGTCGCCCATCTCCAAGTCGATGGTGATGACCGCTCTGATGGTATCGAGCCAGACAACGATACGCCTTGCAAAGCCCCTCTCCCCCGTATATTCAAGCAGCCTGTCTCTGTCATTGCCGTCGCAGTCAGTCGCTGTCTCGTGATTATACCATAAATAGACGGTGGATCGATCCTCGACATTCCAGGAGAAAGTGGAATTTCCGGATGAGATTCCGCTCGTTGCGGAGCAGAGCAGTCGACTCAAAAGCATCAAGGCGAGGCAGAACAAATCACACAATCCACACGTGCCATTACTCAGCCATACAAGCATCTATTTCCCGTCGACGACGACCTACAACCCCGAACGAGGCCCCTCATCCCATCGCAGCAGCAGGTCCACAGCGACTCGATATAATCGAGAGCAGATTTACTCCTCGACTCGCCATCATCACTCCGCGAAAACCCAGGATCTCGACGGAAAAACACACACCCCCACGATTCCCCGGGATGAGGAGAGAGGGGGCCAAAAAAAAATAAGATAGAACAATGGTTATAAAGATAAAGAGGGGGTATGCCTCATATCCGACGCCTCAGAAAATGCATTCAAAAAAGAAAGAAAGAAAAGCGCGGACCCCGACTCCCCCGTTCCCGGAAAGAAGGAAGGAGGACCTTCCAGTTGTGATGGGAAGAAGACGACATCTCATTATGCTCTTCTGGCCTAGTTCTGTCCTCTCTCTCTTCAAGGCCGCGATGTGGCTTGCCTCGCCTGTTGGAAAGAAAAGGTTAGTCAGGAAAATGTCCTAAACAGGGGGGGGGGGCGTAGCACAGGCAGTGCTCTGCTCCGCTCTTGCTTTGCAGCAGGTGCTGGCTTACCTTCATCTGCTCGATCCGCGCCTTCAACTGGCTCGTCACCTCGGCAGCCCTCTTCCAGCTCTCCACGCCGGACCCGCCCTGACCGGCCCCCGCACCACCATCGCCCGTCCGGCTGCCCGCCCGGCTACCCGCTCGATCGCCGCCGTAGCTCAGGCCCGAAGGCGCAGCGGCGGCATCCGCGCCGTCGAACGCCATGCCGCCCCCGCCGCCGCCGCCCGCGTCCCTCCTGAACCCCCTGGCCGGGCTCCCCCGTCCGCTGCTCGCCGCGCTACCGGCGTACCTCAGCTCGGGGCTGAGCTTGTTCCGCGGGTATGGGGCGATGTCGCCGTTCTCCTTCTCCTCGCTGAGGGTGCTGGTGAAGCTCATGCGGTTCCTGTTGGCGCCCGACGGGAAGCCGCCGCTGCCGTCCCGGTAGATGCCCATGTCGTCGTGCGTGGGGCTCATCATGCCCAGTCCTATGCTTGGGCTCACGGGGCTCCCCGGACCGCCGTTGGCCCCGACTGCCTCGGCCTTGCTCAGAGCCCGCTTAAGCCTCTCGAGCTCGCGGCGCAGGCGCTCGTTGGTCTGCTCCGCCGCCTCGGCATCGCTCCTCGCCCGCACCAGCTGGGTCTCCTTCGCCTTGATAGAGAGGACGTCGCGCGTGTGGTCCTCGATGAGGCCGGCGTTCTGGTTCTTCAGCTCCTGGATCTCCGACATCAGCTTGGACCGGTCGTGGCGCGAGTCCTCGAGCTGTTTGATCAGCCGATCATTAGCTGCACGGAGCTCCTCGAGCTCGGCGCGTTCCAGGGCTGTGAGGCCAGACGATGGCGTGGGCGATGTGGATGGCGCGACCTGGGTGGGGGCGGCTGACGGCTTTGCAAGAGATCGAGCTGCAAGCCCGCCTCTGCCAACTCCAATACGGGGCTTTGGCTGCGGGGGGGGAGATGCAGGATATTCATCCTCCATGACGGGTGGTGCGGCTGTCGGTCGCCGGGGCGAAGCACCACCAGGAGCGGCAAGAGTCCTCTTTTGAGGCGCTTTAAGTCCTCCGAGGCCTGAGGGCTTGGGCATCCCCAATTTGCTGCCTGGGCCGGCGCGGGATGAAGCTTGCGGTGCGAGGGGTTCAGCTGAGGACGGAGCGGGTTTCTTGGTACCTGCTGGTGCCTTCTTCCCCCCGGCGACGGCCTTCTTGGGCCCTCCAGGCGGGCCTCGGGCAGGTGCAGGCGGTGGCTTGGGCTTTTCTTTGGCCTTGACCTCGGCGGATTCATAGAACTCGGTGATCTTCGTCTTTCGAATCTCATCCAGGCCTTCCAGGTGAGGCTTCATTGGCCTCTCTCCAATGATCTTCATGACCGTTCCCAGGATCTCGGCGCCGCCGGACCGCAGACCCTCACTCGACTCGGACAGAAGCTTCTTCGCCGACTCCACAATCGTGCCTATCTCTTGCTTGCTTGGAACGTCCCTCGTGATTCGCAAGCATCGGATGAGGAACTTCATGGTACCCTCCTTGATCTGCGGGTTCTTGTGGACTAGGAATGCGATGATATCCTCAAAACAGTCGGTGAAACTTGTCGCCAAGAATATCTGATCCAAGGCTGCGCTCAGCGCGTCGGACACGGTTTGCTTCTTCTCCTTGAGCCTCTCCATCACGGGCTGCTGGACGATGGACCGGTATTTGCCGTAACCCCTCCTCAGACCCTTTGCGAGGACCTCGATGCACTGTGCTGCCTGGGTGACGACAGCAATGTTGGCATCCTTCATGCACTTTGCCAGACAGCGGTTGATCTCGGCGAAGTCGCCGTCCTTGATCCTGGGCACGTTCAAGACGGCAAAGAGCGCCTCAAGTGCTTCCTTCCTCTCTTTCCATTTGGAAGATGCGATGTTGTCGTAAAAGTCGGGAGAAACCTTGGATATGACGTCCTGGGGTTCGGCGAGATCAAAGGCGTCTATCTCTGCTGGTTCCTCTACATAGTCGTCTGCATCGTCTGCTTCGTCACCACCCGCGCCGGGAGCGGGCGCGCGTGCCATGGCTGCCTGCTGTGATCTGAGGAAGCGTTCCTGCTTTGGAGTTGGCTCTGCCTTTATCTTCTCGAACTGGCCCTCGAGGTCTGTTTGCTGGGTTGGTTTCAGGTCGTTCCAGAACATGGGCTTCATGGCATCCCGGAGCCATCTGTAGAATTCCACGGCGAGGTTCGTGGCTTCTGCTCGGACATTCTTGTCGGCGTGACCAAACGCCTTTGGCAAAAGTTTCAGGACAGGCTTGGGATCGGCCGTCTTGCAACCGTAGTTGTGGTAAATCTGAGTGAGGGCAGCGAGCGATGCGGCGATAATCTTTGGCTGTTTGTTGGAGAGGGCGGGCAGGATTTCTTCGATGACGGGGCCGGGTACATCGAGTTCGATGTAGAGGAGGAGTGCTTCAAGGGCCGAGGCCTTTATCGCCGCTCTTGTCGACGGTAGACCTTTCTCCACGATTGGAGTGACAGTCTGAGGTCGTGTCCGTACGGCGCCTTCTCGACCGCCGTACTTCAAGAAGGCGCACAATGCCGCCAGGCCGTCCTGTTGGGCGGCAACGTTGGAGTCGGCCGCTGCTCCTTTCATCAAACCCGTATCTTGCAAGAAGGGGCGGAAAGCAGGGTCGTGTTCGTCGGGAGTCTTCTCGAACTGCTTCGCTGCATCCTCGTATGCTTGCTTGCGTACTTTCCAAACCTACGCGACCGGGTGGGACAGAGTTAGTGTATCCGCTGAAGTGTCATCGAGTGAAGATTGAGTAGCCCGTCGAGATGTACCTTGTGAACCCAGCGGTCCGCCAATGGCATGGAACTGAAATCTTCTTCTTCCGCCATCTTGCTGTGCTTCTCGGGAGTCTTTGGGGGGGTGAATTCGAGATCGGTCGAGGCTCGAAGTCTTGATTTAGCGGGGTTGTCGATGTCGTGGGTGGACTCGTCAGGCTGGCAAAAGCTGACGACTTTGTTGATTAGTTTAATGAGCGGCTTATTGCTTCTTCTAGTATTCATGCTTGTCGTGGATACGGACAATCAAGGAGTACACGTCTCGAGTCGCACACCAAGGGGAGCAACAGAGGCTGCCCGCTGGAATGGAGGGGAACAGAACACATACATGGGCCCAACTGCAGATTTTGCGCCTTCTTCGGTGGGGTGGACGGTTCGAGAGAAGGTCGCGCCTGAGACAAAGTAATAATTCCGGGAAAGAGAGGTCGTTATCTTGGTTCGGCTTTCTTTGTCTGGCTGTCGTCGAGGATTGTTGACGATGTCAGTCGTGTCCTTGCCGCACGCGGAATTTCGGTTGGCAGGGCAGGGGTCGGGGACAGGGAACAACAAGCGCGAAAGCGGGAAGGCGAGGTCAGGTGATCTGTGGCACCTGACGAGATTGAGGTCAGGCTGGGAAGGATCCGGCACCTGACGAGATAGAGATACCTGAGGATACAAAGTACAGCCAGCTTCAAGAACTGGGGAAATTGGCATGTATGTTTTTTACGTGTACACCTTGTTCCGGTATTTCTTCTCTCTGCATTTTCCTGTCTGCAGATACGTGTGGCCTATCTGTTCTGTTGATGGTCGCTGCCCAATGAACAAGAGCGCCACCCAATACAGTTTGACGGGTGACATCATCAATGGCGGATATGCCAGCTGGCAATGTGGAAATCTGTATTTTGACTGGTCGATCGGGGCAACGACTGCCGGTTGCCCGGGCCACATGTCTAGAGCCTCGAAGTGCGGACCCACCAACGGGCATCCCCACAAAACCTCACTTCCAAAAGGACCTGCCCCGGTCGCACAGCGCGGCGCTACAATTTGAGCTCGACAATCCCCCCAGACCTCGCTGGCGAAGAGTAACCAAGGGCTCGACTCCTGGCCGTCATGGTCGCCAGCACGGCGTAATCTAGAACCTTGCCGAGAAGCTACCAATTACGTCGCATCCCGCCCGATACTCTCGTAGCTCGTTGCTGGATCGGAAGACTCTACAAATCAGGATTCGGGGCTGGGGACTGGGCGTTCTGGAGCGCGAGATCGAGGCCTACATGCCGACCGTTGCTGTCCTTGACCTTTGCGACCTTCGTGACGGAACACTGCTTGCCTTTCGCAAACTCTGGACTCTTCCTGGGCACGACCACAGGCTCGGTTCAGTGCGAGTTGTCTTGTCTAGAGTAGCTGGGATACCGTCCTCGGGCAACGTTTTGTGGCGCTGTGGCAAACGCCAGCTGAGGCAAGCCTTTGGGATGGACATAGGACGTTACCACTCGCTCTCACCGAGGCACGGCTCGACTGCAGGACATCTCAAGCTCCAGGCCGGAGGCAAGTATCACGTGTATTCGCCTTGAGCACCGCATCTCATGCTGCGCAACTTCCCACAGCCGTCTTGTCGGCATCTTCCACCGTAGGTACGCTCCAAGAAGCAGCCCCCGTCAAGCAGTATTGTCAATCTTAGCTACGGGCGGTTGGCAAAAGATAACTAAGCTCTGAGATGCGCAAGACGCGTATTGGGACATGGCAACTTGGGACGCAATAAGCTGCTCTATCCACTAGGGCAGGATCTCGCCCTGTCTAGCCGTTGGTTGCAGGCGGACGAACTGTCCTGTTGTTCCTCCCTACTACTCCAGTATTCCAACATATTCCTTCTGCACCTGCACTTACCCTCCCCCCCTGTGAGTCGCCTACTTCGTCGTTCACACTGCGTTGATAATGTCAAGAACCGTCGGGAGTTACGGCTATATTCATGAGCTCGACTAGCGTTCTTGCTACCGTCGTGTTGATTCATCCCCGTCTCTCGCCAGACTTGGCTTCCTTGGTACTCGTTATCCTTGGATCAAGCTAATACTGCTAGCTTTAGGACAACTCTAGGAATGGCTCTATATCGTATGCATAGCTGTAAATTGGAGGCTAATTATTGGACCTGCAAGCCAGTAAAGTAGCTTGGCGATCGTGAAAGGTCGATGTAGTTTTTCCAGCTCTCATACTTTACGCAGTTGAACCAAGAGAGTATTTAGCCTATGGCTTGGTTGTCTTCGCTTCTAGAAGTGTTCTCCCGATAGCCTTTTCCGCCTCAAGGCTCCCCTTTTATCAATGTATGTGCATCGAGTAGCAAGTAATGACTTGTGTTTTGGCCAGTAACTCGCTTGCATCCGCCCCTATTGACCTGATCTAGAACTTGTCCAACTCTACTTTCTGCGTCGCCATTCCGAATAAGAGGGGATACGACAAATCGCCACGTATCCAAGAACTTGAGATATCAAATAGGAGACTGTGGGACCACCAACAGGGACAAGGCATACTGCTTCGCCTCCCAATTTTTGCGCACTAAATTAGGTGTCCTCTGATCATTTCCACGTGCGATTTCCCTGGTCTTACCCCTTCGTGCCCTGGCGCCTGAATCCCTCGCTCTCCACAGCATCCCAGCAGGCAAATCCCTCAAAACACCAACGCTTCCCAAGAGCACGCAATTACAGCCCGCGACAGCGCGCAATCCAGAATAAATTCGATGTTACTCACTCCGGCGTCCCCCAGCCGGAATTTCCTTTTCGAGAGGGCCAAGGTTGGGTTACTGGGGCGATCGTGATTTTACCGCACTATTGCTACTCGCACAAACTCTACGAGGACTCGGGCTGAGGTCGCTTTCAACAGAGGTCACGTCGTCTAGTAGGGCTAGGCGCCAAGCGCCAAGTCAGTATTAACCACGCCGGCAAAAGGGCACAACAGCGCGCTTGGCTCGCCAAGTCGTGGTTAAGTGGTGGCCAAGCTCGAATTACCCGTTGGTGGTGCCTCCCATCGTGAAACTCCGAGTGGAGAGGAGCTTTTTACACGGGGTGGGATAGATATTGTCCCTATTGTCCGGAGAGCAGTTAGAGCGAGGGCGGTTAGAGGTGGAATATTTTGGGCGAGGCCTGCCAAGATCGTCGTTGATTATCCGCTCTCTCCTCGTCTATACGGATTAGGACGGCTGATATCCCGGTCATGATACCCCCAAACCTACGAATACGTTAATATATTTCCATACACAGCTCCTCATCCCGCTCCCCTTTGCAAAGATGAAATCTCCAGGTTTCCACATGCACACAATGACCCAATGTAGGGATAATTACCAACGACGTAGATTAACCGGACCTGGCCTGAAGACGGGCCCGGGGGGCGATATTTATAAAGGCACGGGGCCTCGCCGCAAGTGCTGAACCACAACCACAGGCAACTCAAGAGCACCTTGAATCGTCCAATCACACAACCAGTTCAGCCATGGTCGCCTTCTCATCCCTCGTAGTCGCCCTCTCGGCCGTCGCCGGAGCCCTCGCCGGCCCCACCCCCGACGTCCACGACAAGCGGGCGACCCCCAGCTCCACGGGCACGCACAACGGCTACTACTACTCGTGGTGGACCGACGGCGGCTCCGACGTCACGTACACCAACGAGGCCGGCGGCCAGTACAGCGTCAGGTGGGGCGGCGGCGGCGGCAACTTTGTGGGCGGGAAGGGGTGGAAGCCCGGTGGCCCAAAGTACGAGTTCACTAAGCCTCATGGCTTTGCGTCGGTATGGGGGAATCAAAGGTTGTGCTGACGAGGTTGCGCTCCACAGGACCATCTCCTACTCGGGAAGCTACAACCCCAACGGCAACAGCGTGAGTAGAAAATACCAACCCCCCCTGGATGGAAAAAAAAAAAAGCATTGCTAACCTTTTGCCCCAGTACCTCGCCGTCTATGGGTGGACCAAGAACCCGCTCGTCGAGTACTACGTCGTCGAGAACTTTGGCACCTACAACCCGGCCTCCAACGCGCAGAAGAAGGGCTCCGTCACCACCGACGGGGGCGTCTACGACATCTACGTCAGCACGCGGACCAACCAGCCCAGCATCGAGGGCACATCCACCTTCCAGCAGTACTGGTCCATTGTGAGTATCATTTTCTGTCGTCCGTCCCCAGCAGTTTTAAATCAGAGGAGCAAAGCAGAAGAGGAAATAAACACAAGGGGGCCCGCTTTCCATGGTGAGAACACTCGCGCTGACCATGGTTTTCCCCCCTTCAGCGCCAGGACAAGCACACCGGTGGCAACGTCACCACGGGCAACCACTTCGCCGCGTGGGAGAAGGCTGGCCTGAGGTTGGGCTCGCACGACTACATGATCGTCGCCACCGAGGGCTACTTCAGCAGCGGGTCGGCCACCATCAAGGTCGAGACCCCGCCATGAGATGCTGAGCTTATAGGGACGAGCCGGTCATGGCTGGTTGTGCTGTTTGGGGTGGACTTAACTGGTTAGGAGGGATGTGACGATGATTTGGGGAGAGGTTGTGACTGGCGAGATGCTGGGATGTCTGAATGAGCTATGCTGTGGCCAGATTATTCTCCAGAAACTGAGTGTCACGTTTGTATATACTTCAAGTCGGAACATTGATGTGCTGAGGTACTAGGTCACTTCTTCGTCACAGCAGTCAAGGCACATAGTACCTTACCTATGCAGATGCTTGGATTCTAACACCGTACACAACTTTCGACCTATGCTCTTTTGTCATGGATATGAGGTCTGCACCAGGAACTGGCGAGGCCCAATCATGCGTTCTTCTTACATCTATCAAAAAGGGGGAAAGGGGGTGGCCCGTGCATTCTCACACCGAACCGCGCGGTCGTCTGACATGGGCATCTTCGATCTCTCTGCCTTCTCGGTATCATCCTCCTGGACCTGTCTTTTTGACCGCGTGATTTACGATGTTTCGAGTCATCAACCAATTATTTCCCCAGTCACCTGGTCTATCCAACTGGTCTATCCAACAGCTGCAAAGAATTACTTCTCAGATCCGGAGCCATGGAATCCAACACACAGATGCTATAGGCTCTATTGAGGCATATAGGTGGACGTCACCATTATGAGAATAGGTGTGGACGGTTCACGATCCATCACGGCTAGGATAGTCTGGTTAAAGTGTATGTATGTTGACCTAGGGTGCGCTTGTCGTCGTTGTTGGATATTCAAGTCCCCTTAGGGACAACCAACAAGATGCCCCAGTCCGTCGAATTCCCTGTCGTATCATCTGAATAGACCATCGGGGCCTAGCCTCCTGAACTATTCTTGGCGGCGAGTGAACTCGGGCTCCTTAACAGGCCTCGTTCCATTCTAGCTTTCAGCCCATAGATTTTGCGCTTCCACACAATGTGTGAAGTGAGTCAAGAAGTCCGTTGTGGAAAACACCCGAACGCGGCCCTCGAAATCTCCATCCAAAGTCTCAACACGACAGCATCTCGAGATTACAAGCGTACAAGCTCCCTGCCACACACGCTAGCCCTCGAGGGAATACCCAACATCGCCATGCTCCCTCCCCATCCTGATCAGCCTCTCCCGCATCTTCTCCGCCTTAGCCCGCGTCCCCTCATCGAGGAAACCAAAGTCGCACCGGTCAATCCAGTCCCTGCACCCATGCTGCAGGACATTCCTCGCCCTCTCCGCCGCTCCATCGACATGGCCCGCGCTCCCGTGCACCGTCATGCGCTCCCTGCCCGAGTCGTACACACCCCTATGCAAGATATTATTATTATAAAACACCGCGTCCCCAGCAGCGAGCCGCACAACCACCTGCCCCGGCAAGACCGGCTCATACGGGCCCGCCGCCCTCTCCTCGTCCGTCCTCGCCCGGCGGTGCGACCCCGGCACGACGACGAGGCTCTCGTCGTCGTACAGCGCGAGGTTCCACTGCGCCGAGCGGGCGGGGCCCGAGCCCAGCAGGCGAGCCACCTCCTCGTCGGCCGTCGCCGAGTCCGGGACATCGTCGCGGTGCCAGCGCAGCTCAAAGTCGCGGTCGGGTCGCACCAGGAGGTTGCACAGCTCCATGACGAGCGCGTCGTCCTCGCAGCCTAGGAGCTCACGCGTCGGCGCCAGGATCGCGTCCGAGAAGTATAGAGATGTGTACGCCTCGCGGCCCGGCATGTCCGGGTGCAGGAGGCCTTGCACGCCCCAGATGCCGGGCGCGGCCGGGTTCGGGCCGGACACAGGCCAGGGGGGGAATTGCTTGGGGAGGGTGCGCACGTGGGGCCAGTTGCCGGCGCGGGCGTGCGCTGCCGAGTGCTGTGCTGCGGAGCGGAGGGCGGCGACCTGGGGCGGCGGGATGGCAGACGGGATGACCACGAAACCGTCCCGGTTGAGGCGGTCGAGGAGCGAGTCTGCTGTCATGCTGGGCGTGTGACGAGGTGGCTGGTGAAGATAACGTGATAAGAAAAAGAACCAGTGGTGCGCGGGGTTCTGATGGGAGCTTGGACTAGCTTTTGTCGGTGGGGATGGGATGGGGAAAGGTGGAATGGTCGTTATCTATTATTTTCGAGACTCGACGGATCGGATCCATCGTCTGGTCCGTCTGCCGATCACTCCGGGTTCCCCGCGCGACCTGAGGCTCTCGACGCAACCGCAGAGCAACGTTACACCACCAAGAATAATTACATCCTCGCCATGATCAGCGCACTGATGCCATACAGCGTATGCAAGCTCTCTTTCCACCTTCAAACCCCGTCATACCAATAATAAAAGACTGTCGCTGTGGCGGAGACTAAGCCAAACACCACCACCTAAATCAACACCCTTGTGACAAAGGTACTCTCCCCAAGGCCAACATTATCTCCCCCTCGCCATTAGCCTTACTGCTTTACCTTAGATGCTGAACAAAACTACATTGCCTAGCATAAAGGCGAGTATAAGCTAGTTGACATACACAAGGCTTTACTACTTACCTTTGAATAAAGCAAACAATGCAGTCTAAGGGTATATAAATAGTCATAGCAAAAAGGATAGGCAGAGAGATGAAAAGA
This sequence comes from Phialemonium atrogriseum, assembly GCF_030411735.1. Classification (NCBI taxonomy): domain Eukaryota; kingdom Fungi; phylum Ascomycota; class Sordariomycetes; order Cephalothecales; family Cephalothecaceae; genus Phialemonium; species Phialemonium atrogriseum. The sequence continues at coordinate 150,161 of NW_026848156.1, read as the reverse complement.
GAGAGGTATTAGAAGTAATAAATGCTATGAGCTTGCTAGTGTAAAAATAGGATATAGCATAGGCAATATAGCTAATGAACTCTTACTAGATTGTAATATATCTAGCAAAAAAAGCAGCATTTTTACATTATATTGGCAATACAAAGTCTACCTTACTGGGGAATTTCTCTGGGGGATGCGACATTTGCTCTGTAGGTAGGTGGCAGGTTGGCAACAGCTGCATCGTTGTTAGTCACTATTGCCATTGCTGTCACTATTGCCATTGCTGTCACTATTGCCATTGCTGTCACTATTGTCATTGCTGTCACTATTGCCATTCCTAGCAACTGCAATAGCGATGGGAAGAAACGGCAAGAGTGACAGGAGTGATAGCAAGAGCGATAGACAGCAATATCAATAGCGATGGACAGCAACTGCCACCTGTGATACACTAACCGACTGCCTGCGGAGAAAATACCTAGCGCATGCCCCTGGAGAAATTCCCATCAAATTAGACTAGGTACTTGTAAGTTAAATATATGGGTTTACTCCGTCCCACGACCGTGCCCGGCCGGCCGCCCTCACTCCCTCACGCCCTCCCACAGGTACCCCTGCTCCACGCCCGGCACCAGCGCCCTGAGCGCGACGCCGTAGTCCCCGCCGTTGGGCGTCCTCAGCAGGGTGTGGATGTGGAACTTTGCCGGCTGCCCGTTGGTCAGGAACACGCCCGAGTGGTGGTCGAACTCGGCGACGACGACGGGGCTCTGCACGCGGTAGTAGAACGGGTCCTCGTCGCCGAACCCGCCGATCCAGCAGAAGTACGTCTCGCCGAACCACCCGCGGATCTGCTCCAGCCGCTGCCGCCGCGCCTGCTCTGGAAGGTAGAGGAGGTACTCGCCGCAGATGGCGAGGACGACGTCCTGCTGGGAGGGCGTCATCTCCGAGACGAGGATGCCCTCGTACGGCACGATCCGGTTGTCGCGGTAGGCGCCGCAGAGGTGGCGTTGGTCGTCGTGGTTCCAGCGGCCGTGCGGCATGGCTGGGTCCTCCATCTGCTTGTACACTTGCGCCCTGGACTGCTGCTCCGGAGCTAGGCTCTGCATCAGCCGCAGGCCGAGGGTCTCCTCGTTCTCGAGGATGCGGGTGCCCTTGTAAGGGCCCTCGTCGATGAGGTTCGGCTCGGCGCCGGTGAACCAGGGGGAGACGACGATCTGGGTCTTGTAGAGCAGGATGTTGAGGCAGAGGTGGTGGCCGTAGAAGGAGAAGCCCCAGGGGCGAGTGGTGGAGGGCGCGCCGAAGAGGACAAAGTTGTACGAGAACTCGTTCATGACCGCGGGGGACTGGACCAGCTCGCCGAGGAAGTGGTTGACCCGCATGGCGCTGACGGCTTTCTTGTAGCCCTCGGGCGAGAGGGTCGTCTCTAGCACCTTCAAGACGCTAGCTCGCAGCTCCGGGGTGATCTCGTCCAGCCGGATGCCCTTGTCGCTGAGCAGGAACTCGGGGTTGGACCAGGTCCGCCACTCAGGCGAGTCGATGTGGTAGCAGGTCTTGAGGCGTTGCTGATCGCTCATGCCGGCGAGGACGGCGTTGGCGGCGTCGGTGATGGTATCGATCGGGATCCCTTCATCCTCGAGGCTGAAGAGGCCGTCGCGGACCTTGCCTGTTCCACGTTAGCATTGCTTGATCTTGGGCAAAGGTCGGCAAAAAGATAATCGGCTTGCCATCGTTGGTGACCCCCTGGAATGGTGCCTCGTACAGCTTCTTCCAGTGCAGATACAGCCCATGTAGCCACGGTGGCCGGCCGCTCTCCTTGAACTCATTTGCATAGACGTGCGCGTCCTGCTGCTGCATCGCGGTGAAGCGAGGGATGCTGAGATCGGGCAGGTATTGCCTGAAACCGCTGCCATGCGGTGTCTGCGGCTTTACAGACTCCATGGTCGTTTTGTTATCTCGCTATCTCGGGTCGTTGGGAGTTTGGACGAAGGTTCCCGCCTAGATCGGATTGGGGGCGGGGGCCGGGGCCGGAAGCTGTCGTCGCCTGAAGGGCAATTCAGCACAAACTCAGCTCGATGAAGTTATCTCGGATTCAATTCAGTGGCACGATTCACTCTTGAATATAGCAGTATCCTACACAACAAATCACACCACAATCTCAGGTCGCAGGCAAAAAGTCAATACCCCCCGCGCTCCTGTCGATCCACCATTCGACCCCGCGTTTAGCGTCATCTCTGAGCTGCGGGTCTTGCAAGGGGTAAGCCCCACAACCACGATCTAGATGACACGAATAGGAACAGGGATTGCCGGTTCTTGTGATAGCCAATTGGCCAGTCGCCATGCTGTTGCCATGTCTTAGTGCTTTAAAATTGTCATCTCAGTGGAAAATACTCGACGGCGCAACGATTTAGCGACCAGCCTAACTGCCGATCCACACAAAAACCCCCCAATGCTCCGAGGCCGGAGGTCCGTCGGAGCAGCGGAAATCCCGTCATCTTGTTTCCGGAACCTACAACGGGGTTTTGCCGAGATCAGTGTCGTCAGAGGCACAGCTATCTTCCGAGACCCCGCATAGATAGGGATCAAAATATTGAACTTGTAACTTCAACATACGAGGAAGACAGCGTCAGCCCAGTAATACCAATTTTTTTTTTCCCCTTTCGAATTCGCCCAGAATGGCCGCAGCTTCATTCACGCGCAAGTGGCCCGTCCTCCATCCTATTGCCATGTCACCGGTCAACTGACAGGGGACGCAGGCCTCGTGCGCTTCGTGCCTAAGTCGGGCCCATCGCGGATCCTCATCGGCCAGCCCGTCAAGCCCGACGTCGACGTCGGCCTCGCCGTCCGCAGGGGCGAGGACGTGGCCGTCAGCGTCTTCTCCGGCGACTCGGTCCTGTCTGCGGGTACCGCCACCGGTGCCACCGAGACCATCGACCGCATCCTGTCGCCACTGACCCAGAACGAGGTCGGCACGATCAGGTGCATTGGCCTGAACGTGAGTGCTGACGTGGTGGTGCTGCATCTCTCGAGCCTGGACGATGAACGCTGACACGGAGACACCAGTACAAGGAGCATGCCGCCGAAGCTAAGATGGCCATACCGGATACGCCCACCCTCTTTTGGTAAGCCAACCAGCACGCTGCACCCCGGGCACCCCCTTGGGAATGGACCCCCCCTTGTCACCAGGATTCTAACGGTATGTATGTGTGTGTGAAATCTAGCAAGCCCAGCACGAGTCTCGCCGACCCGTGGCCGGCGCCGACGGTCCTCCCCAAGATTACCCAGGTCGACGACTGCGGCGACTATGAGTCCGAGCTGGCGGTCGTGCTCGGCAAGACGGCCAAGAACGTGAGCGAGGCCGACGCAATGGACTACGTCCTGGGCTACACGGCCTGCAACGACGTGTCGAGCCGGTCCTCGCAGTTCTCACAGTCGCAGTGGTGTTTCTCCAAGGGCTTCGACGGCGCGTGCCCAATTGGTAGGGCTTCCCTTCCTTCCCGTAGAACATGTCGATGATGTGGAGACCTGGTGGCAGCTTTGGTGTTCTGATAAACTAAACCCCTGCTTCTAGGCCCGACCCTCGTGTCCAAGGACTTGATCCAGGACCCCTCGAAGCTCCGCCTCCGTGGCCTCAAGAACGGTGAAGTCCTCCAGGACTGCGGCATCGAGTTCGTCCCCCCCTAAACCCCACACTCCCTTTTGTCCTCCAGCTAACCGTCTTTCCCAAGTGACCTCATCTTCAGCATCCCCAAGATAATCAGCTTCCTGTCCCAGGGCACGACCCTGCCGGCGGGCACGCTCATCATCACTGGAACACCCGCCGGCGTCGGCGTGGGCCGGACCCCCAAGGTGACGCTGCGAGACGGGGACGAGTTTGCGGTCGAGATCCTGCCGCATGTGGGGACGCTTGTCAACGTGTTCAAGAACGAGGAGTAAATGGGTTGTGTCTGTGTTTAATTATGTTTTTCTTTCTGGGAAAGGTACAGCTGTACTGGAATAAGGTAAATGCTCGTGCCAGCAATGGAGAATAGACGGACAAATACGTGTAAAAGCGACGCCCTTGATATTATTGATAACATATCGGAAGCGTGCCATGAACCAACTCCCAGCCCGGCACGTTAAACACCTCCTATCCATGCAGTGATTCCCCTACCCCTATCCCTAACCTTTTTCCTACCCCAGACTCCCCACCATCAAACATCAAATCCGATTATGGATGCGGCGAAGGAGATGTATGTTACATTGTAGAACCTGGTGGGTTGAGGTTGGGTTAAGAGCGCGTGGGTGTGGGCGGGAGGGCGGTGATGGGGAGGAGACGAGCGTGGGGGGGCATACCATGTGCGGAAGAAGTCGTGGTGTTGGTAGACGCGGTAGATGATCTCGGTTGTTTGCTTTGCTTCGCTGAGTCGAGAGAGACACTTCCGGACGGCTTCCAACGAGCTCGGGGTGGATGCCCGTTCCGCGGGGGAAGATTTGGGCAGGACCGATCTGCATCGGTGGAAGTCAGCCTTCCAAAACGAGAAGGTGCCAGTCCGTCGTCCCAGGTCTGCCAGCGCTTGCGGACCGACACCAAATAGCACCAAAGACGAAAAGAACAAGAAATGAACTAGCCTTATTGGCGGTCAAGGATATACAATACGGTATACACGATACTAGCTATTGCTCCAATAGCCCCCATCGTGCCGCAAAGCGCCTTCTAGACGTGTTTGGCCGGGCCAGTGAGTGGATGAAGCGTTGTTGTCTCGAGCCGAAGGGTGTCATCCAGGTGTCCGTGGAATGGGGTGAAGCGTGGCGAGTGTCCAAGGTGAATGGGGAGGGGTTGAGTGTGGTCGCCATGGTGAATGAGTGCTGAAGAAGAAAAGAAGAAGAGAAGACGGGAGTTAGCCGGGGATTCGAGCGATTAATATATGCGTCCAACGCCCAGCAGTCTCCTCCACACGAAGCTTCCATTTGCAGCACGTTCTGATACTACTCTCTACAACGGTAACTCCATCCACCACAACATCAGAGGAAAGCTTCCGGGAGCCATCGCCACATCCAACAATTCTAGCCCCTCGGCTCGCCAAAAAGGGTAGGTAGCCATGCAGTCAACCAGGACTTGCCTCGACTGCACAGGTTTCCTGAGTGCTGGAGCGTTGCCGGGAACTCCTCCGATAGTCCAGTAAGTACTGATACCGAGCCCGACATCATAGACTCATCCTCATTGTACGCTGTCTGACGGCAAGTACGGATATCCTCTGTGTTTTGGCTTTACGCCGGGTGAGTACCTGTGAGTGCAGGGAAACGAAGACCAGTCCATCTTGTATTTAGATTTCCTCCATAGCTTCAGCTCAAATATACACTCACCACCAACCATGTGTCTCGGCCCCTGTTGTGACCCGATGCATTGGCAGTTAAAGTTCCGGCCTCAACCGGCTTACTGCAGCAAGTGGCCTGTCCAACTCTATTCCATGAGTCATTCTGCGATTCAAAGTTTGGGCCACGACATACAGTAATATGGCTATAAAACGGCCGGCGCCCCGGCCCTCAATCCCTCGGTCCTTCTCACCTGCTCACCTTCTCACCACAACTACCTCCATCAAGAATCGTCTCTTCGTATCAACCATCTACATCCACAAAATCTGTAACCATGTAGCGGTCTATAACCATGTGGTTGTATAGATCCATGTGGCTGTATCCCCGATTCCCAGACGACGAAAATGATGATATAACAATCGCCAAAAGAGCAAAACGTCATAATCGGCGAATTCGGATCGACAAGGTGTTCGACGGCATGGTGGAAGGTGTGGCAGTTGGTAAACCATATTTTGCTATACCAAAGAAGCGAGCCTTCAGGTGGATGTTTATGTCTTTTCACGCCCCCGAAGAGTATCACGCTGCAGACGTAGAAGATCATGCGCCATGGTATTTGGTCATGCGCCATCTACTCGTCGACCTTCCCGAACAACTGGAGAATCTGGAGAATAACGTCAGCCTGAAATCATGGCGAAATCATCGGGTGGAAGACCCAAAAGGGCTGCAATACCTTCATCGCCCGCCACATGTTCAGGGCTACTTCTACCAGAAATGGGGGCGGCGAATCGTTTTCTCGGAGCAGGCCGAGGAAGAACCCCGATCGCTAACGGGACGCTGGCTGGTAGTTGCCTACATATGGAGTGATAGTCGTGAATGGTTGAAAAATGTCGATGTGAGAAACTTGGTATCCTTTGGCAGCGCGTTGTGTGGTAAGTGAGCTTTACTCCGCCCTTGTCGATGCTTGTCATATCACCTTCTAACATCATGGATTCCTCAGTATTCGCGGCTACGAACAAGTCCCTTCTCCCTATTGTGCAAGCGAAACATATTTTCATCAGTTTTACGATTTCAACCAAACACCATCCGGGCCGTTCTACGAAGCGCTAGAAGGCCCTGCTGTGTTGGGGAGGGTTCCTCGAGTCGAGTCAGATGCTCTCCCGGAAAGGCTCTCCCGGCTTTGCAGTCTCATGAACAACCAGGCTAGAACTCTGCTATACGCAAGCCAGGAGAGACAAGCTGATTTTGGGAACACTCCACGGAATCGGCCAGACGATGTGTGGCGAGGATCGTCTCGGGTCGAGAATTGCACCTGACGAGCGTCCAGGACCAATCTTGGTCTCCGCCCAAGGGCTAGTTTATGTTCCATATTCTATCTATGGTCTCTCCTGGAAGCCAAATGATTGCCCTGTCTAAAGAAAAAGGAGAAACAAAAGAGGAAAAGAGAATAGAGACACACAGAGAGAGCGAGATCAACCCAGTAGCAGCGGAACCTTCTCTATGAGGTATTCGACTACAGCATCGGGACCCCTCTCAACCTGCAGTCCCATCGGGATGGCGTGTGTCTTGATGTCCGGCACGATCGATCTCGCCAGCGACTGGATCTTCTCCGCCTCCTCGGGCGTCCACATGGAAGCGCAGAACTGGCCGCAAGTCAGCATCGCCGTTCTTCCAAAACCATGACCGTCCTCCTGTTCAGGGGCAATGACTGGAACCGACTGGAACCGACTGGAACCTACCAGGACGCTGGGCTTGTGCTTCGTGACCTTTGGCACCACCTCGTCGATGCCTGTGAATCTTTCCGTCAGAGGAGTGCTCGCCTTCATACCTTCCCAACACCAAGTGCAACTTACTCTGACAGTTGTCAACGTATTCGATCTCGTACTGGTCCTTCAAGGCCTCGGTCATGCGACCAATCAGCTTCTTTGCTCGCTCGGGTGCCGTGTTAACGGTCACCAGCCTGTAAGGTCCCTTGGGCGCAGCCATTGTGATTATTATTCTGTCGACCTGTTGTCAAAATCGCCAATTGTCCCTAACATGCTCCCCTCCCTGCTGGGAGCTGCCATTGCCTTGCCTTTTTACCCCCAAGAAATTTGAGGGGATCCTAACGGTAGATTGCACCATCGAACGCTCCCGAAATTTCTCATATTGCCGATGCCGGGACGCCGGCCAGCCAATCGATCCGTCGATGGCGGGGCTGCGGGATATCTCATACTTCCCAACTTGCCGGTAACGAGAAAGTGCGCTAATCCCGGAATTCCCAGGCACCTCCACTTTCCACTTGCTGGCCCTCGGCTTTTCCGAACGAACACTTACATTAGGGGAAGACCCCTGATCCACTGATCCAAACACCCGCGTGGCTGCCTTGGGGGATCCGAGTGTGGGGTACCTCTTCCGGAGTCTACGCGGTAGTAGGGCGTGATCTTGCAAGCAAACCTTAGCCGCCAACCGACGACGCAGCTCGTGGACAAGATGTCGATGCCAACTCACTCCAAATCTCCAGTTGCCCTGGACATCATTGTCGTCGGAGCAGGCTTGAGCGGGCTCTCAGCCGCCATCTCGTGCGCGCTATCCGGCCACAATGTCACCGTGTTCGAGTCCGCCCAGGAGCTCCTGGAAATCGGCGCCGGCCTGCAGGTGACGCCAAACTCGTCCCGCCTCCTGCAGCAATGGGACCTCCCCGACAAGCTGTGGAAGTCGGCCGCCGAGCCGACGTATCTCGCCGTGCACCGCTACAGCGGCGAGATCCTGGCCATGGAGGCCGACTTTGACAAGAAGATGCGCGCAAAGTACGGCGCCCCCTTCATCGACCTCCACCGCGTCGACCTCCAGCTCGCCCTCTACGATCGCGCCCGGGACCTCGGCGTCGGGTTCCGGCTGGGCCAGAGAGTCGACTGGATCGACTTCGACGCCGCCGAGATCACCACGCAGTCGGGCGTCAGGGCTCGGGCCGACCTGGTCGTTGCGGCCGACGGCCTCTGGTCGCGGTGCCGCGACTGCTTCCTGGGCGGGCTGGCCGACCGGCCCAAGATGACAGGCGACCTGGCCTACCGCGTCGTCCTGGACCTGGACCAGATCACCGACCCGGACCTGCGCGAGTGGGTGAGCAAGCCGTCGGTGCACTTCTGGATCGGCCCGGGCTCCCATGCCGTCGGGTACTCGCTCCGCGCGGGGAGGGTGTACAACCTCGTCCTGCTGGTGCCCGACGACCTCCCCGTCGGCGTCAGCCGGCAGCCCGGGTCCGTGGAGGAGATGAGGGAGCTGTTTAAGGACTGGGATCCTATCCTGAACCGGTTCCTTGATCTCGTGAAGACGGTCAACAAGTGGAAGTTGATGCACCGTACGGGACCCCCCTCCTCCCCTCTCCCCCTCCTCCCCTCTCCCCCTCCTCCCCTCTCCCCCTCCTCCCCTCTCCCCCTCCTCCCCTCTCCCCCTCCTCCCCTCTCCCCCTCCCCCCGCCTCGAAGACCAAGTCCCAGGGGGGATCCTCTAACAAAGGCTGCTCGTGACAGGTGCCGAGCTCCCCACCTGGATCAACGACAAGTCCAACTTCGTCTTCGTCGGAGACGCCTGCCACCCGATGCTGCCGTACCTCGCCCAGGGGGCAAACTCGGCCGTCGAGGACGGCGCCGTCCTTGGCCTGCTCCTCGGCCGCATGCAGTCCCGAGCGCAGCTCCCGCAAGCGCTGGGCCTGTACGAGCGCCTGCGCAAGGCCCGGGGCGAGGCCATCGTCAAGGAGACGTTCAAGCAGGCAAGTCGTGGCTCGCTCCCCCAATCACCCTTGCATTGCGCAATGCTGACGCGCCGGGGTTCTTTTTTTTTTTTTTTACAGAGGGACTCATTTCACATGCCCGATGGGCCCGAGCAGGAGGCCCGCGATAGGGTATTCCTGTCTCAGCTAGGGAAGGAGCTGGATGGCGCGTTCCCCAGCAGGTGGACGTGTCCCGAGGTCCAGCCATGGTTGTACGGCTATGACGCGTATAGGGAGGTCGAGGAGGCGCTCAAGAGGGACCCGTTCTCGGCTGAGCCGGCGGACGAGAGCGCCGATGGTGAGGTGGCGGCGCCGGGTCGGTAGGGGTGGAGGTTTTAGCTTGGTGCTGTTCTGAGAGCGTGTTTGTGCATGATACTTAGCCCTGGGGGTTCCTGTATCGAAGACAAAGGCATCGGTATTGGCGTCTTGAATATAACTGTGACTCAGTGGGTTGTATGTACATACATACCTGGGAGCGGCCTAACTCTGTGCGCATAGCTTCGATCATCCGGATTGTTGAAACGAGGTATCACCGATAACCGATTCCGTTGACGACCTTGGGCTGCTTAGGTTGGCGACTCATTAGCGATGTAAGCATCTCCCTGCCAGCTCCCCATCTCAACGTGAACAGCCTCATCGCCCATCCCAACGACACACAGCTAAAGAAAACAGCATTACCGGTGCTGCTGACACGACTCACTTCCGAATGGGCCGCGTCCCCAAGCCCAACTCCTGGAATTCATGCGCCAGATCGAACATACAAACGACAGCGGAATGTTCAGCTTGAATGATCTATTGATGTAACTTTTCAAAGTCCACTCGAAGTTAGAGCTCTCATAGCCATAGCAAAACTACAAGTATACCTTTTGCATTAATTAATTAACCACTTTTGTTAGTACTCTTTACGCAACCAGGCTTTAAGTCTCTGGCGTCCAAAAAGAACGAGAGTCACGCCTCTCACACTCGATACATTGAGTGACCCGTTTCCCCCTGAGTTGCCAACATGGCCGCATTCATGCCCCTTTCTAACCAGCCCGAACTACGGCTCTCACTTCGCTGTATCGTGGGCTGGCTAATTAATGCAGGAGGATCGAGACGACAACAATACAGCCACCTTTCCATCGGGGGATCGTCAACCTTGAACCCATCTAGCACCAGTTATCAGTATCGCATCTGTATGATAGGTTATTGTCTCTAATTATACGAAACATGTACAATGTTTTAAGCTCGCTCCCGGAACCGCCCCCTTGGTAGTTATGTCTTGGCTGATTGGACTTCTGCCCTTCCCTCCTCTTTCCTTAATTATTTGTAGGGATTTTAGAACTGTGACGTATTAAGACGTAGGGAGCCGACATTGCTGTATTCCTTGTATGGGCGTGTTATGGGATCAGATGATTGCAGACATGTCAATTGTGCGGAATAGCACCAACATGTCCCATTATGGAAATATAACAGTGGTCACGAATCGCTGCGGTATATGCCGTTGAACCCCGCATCGCGATGCTGATGCCGGGAAGTCTGTGCGACGCCAGCAGACGCCACCACGCTGTACCGCAGTAGACTGCGGACGAGTGGAGATGTAAATCGCGGTACTGCAGTGGGTGACTAGTCGGTGATGCTTACTCACCCAATTGACGCCCAAAGTTAAAAGGGACGAGCCTAGGTGCGACTACCCCTCAATCGACCTCAATCGATTCCCTAAACCAGCTAGTTTTGTCCCTGACCACCATGGGTAGCATCACAACTCCACAGCCGGCCCAGGCCGCCCCCTCGGTCCCCTCGAGCCAGCGCTGCGAGCCGGGATCCGTCAACATCCCCGTCTCGGCCTGGCCCGCTACAGCGCAGGACCTCTCGGCGGACGCCGACGCGATCGCAACCCGCACCATCGACCTCCTCAACCAGTCCATCGCGAAGAAGGACTACAAGGCAATTGGGCAGCTCTTCCACGAGGACGCGTACTGGCGCGACCACCTGGCGCTGTCGTGGGACTTGCGCACCCTGAAGGGCCGAGACACGATCGTGTCGCAGCTCGAGAAGAGCTGCCCCTTGACCGCCGTCGCCATCGACCGAACCTCGGCCTGGCGATCGCCGCAGATTGCCCCGTTCAACGGGACCCAAGACGTCAAGGGCATCCAGTTCTACACAACCGTGGAGACCGGGGTCGGTTCCGGGCGCGGCATCGTCCGGCTGGCGGAGAAGGAAGGAACCTGGAAAATATGGACCTTTTATACCATCCTGACCACGATAAAAGGCCATGAGGAGCCACTTGGCCCGGGGAGGACCAAAGGCGTGCAGCATGGCGCGAACCCGGGACGGAAGAATTGGCTGGACAGGAGGGTCGAGGATGCAAACTTTGACCACAGCGATCCGGATGTGCTGATCATCGGTGAGTTTGGGTCTGGGAGACTTTTCTCGGCGAAGAAGCAAGTAATTGTAGTACTGACGATCCATCCGTGAAGGGGCTGGACAGGGTGGTTTGACCGCCCATGCAAGGCTCAAGATGCTCAACGTCCCGACCCTGATCGTCGACAGCAACGAGGCCGTCGGTGACAACTGGCGGAAGCGCTACCACCAGCTCGTCCTCCACGACCCGGTCTGGTACGACCACCTGCCGTACATGAACTTCCCCGACCACTGGCCCGTCTTCACGCCCAAGGACAAGCTCGCGGACTGGTTCGAGATCTACGCCAAGGCCCTCGAGCTGAACATCTGGACGCGGTCGTCGCCGGAATCCGCATCGTGGGACGAAGCCGAGAAGCGGTGGACCGTCACCATCCGGCGCGAGCTCCCCGACGGCACCACGCAGACGCGCACCCTCCGCCCGCGCCACGTCGTGCAGGCCACGGGCCACTCGGGCAAGGAGCACTTCCCGTCGATCCCGGGCCGCGACCGGTTCGAGGGCGACCTGCTCGTGCACTCGTCGCGGTTCCCGGGGGCGCGCGCCGACGGCGCGGGCAAGAGGGCCGTCGTCATCGGGGCGTGCAACTCGAGCCACGACATCTGCCAGGACTACTACGAGCGCGGCTACCACGTCACCATGGTGCAGCGGTCCACAACGTGCGTCGTCAGCAGCGCCTCGGCGACCGAGATCCTGCTCGGCGGGCTCTACGCCGAGGGCGGGCCGCCCGTCGAGGACGCGGACCTGTGGCTGTGGGGCTGGCCCGGCGAGGTGGTCAAGGCGCTGCACCGCGACCTGACGCGCCTGCAGGTGGTCAAGGACGCCGAGATACTGGAGGGCCTGGAGCGCGCCGGGTTCGGGCTCGACCGCGGCCCCGACGACTGCGGGCTGTTTATCAAGTACTTCCAGCGCGGGGGCGGGTACTACTTCGACGTGGGCGCGTCGCAGCTCATCGCCGACGGGAAGATCGCCGTCAAGCATGGCCACGAGGTGGCGGAGATTCTGCCGCGCGGGGTCCGGCTCGCCGACGGGACCGAGCTGCCGGCCGACGAGATCGTCTTCGCGACCGGTTACGAGAACATGAGGACGCAGGCGAGGGCCATCTTCGGGGACGAGGTGGCCGACCGCGTCGGGGACGTGTGGGGGTTCGACGGCGAGGGCGAGGTCAGGGCTTTGTGGCGCCGGTCGGGCCATCCGGGCTTCTGGTTCCATGGCGGGAACCTCGCCATCTGTCGGTATTTCTCGCGGGTCCTGGCGCTGCAGATCAAGGCGCAGCTGGAGGGCCTGGCTGACTGAGAGGTGATTAATTACTGTTATTGTAGAGGCAACAGAATGGAAGCGTCGTTGATGCCCCCTTGACAAGACCTGCCGGTTTCTCAGGACCTGCCGCTCCGCCGCACGAAACAACCCCCGATGATGTGACTACGTAGCATCCATGACCCCATTCCTGTCAGCAGCCCTAGCTAGATGTACGGCATGGTAAACGTGCCAAGCCGTGTAATAAGTACCTGCATGAGATAACTTACTATACCGAATTGGAGATCAAGGCCGGGAACACAAGTTACAGCGTCGTCAGGTCTTTCTACGACAAAGATTCCGACTCGGACATCCTCGTGTACGGAACGTCGGACAAGGCGGACTGGGCAGCTTACATGAGCGCCGACACCAAGAAGAGCCGAGTCGACTGGGTGTCTGGTCTGAATTTTGGCGGCATCACCGACTGGGCTGTCGACAACCGAGCCAAGACAGACCCAAGCGACAAATGCGACCCCAAGGAGCGCAAGTACAGTAGTGCCAGCATGCCTTCCCCAACGTGCTGATGGTCGACTAGATCGGCGTCGTCACCAACGGCGACCACCACTTCGACCAGCTTAGCGCCGAGCTGTACACGCTGGCCATCGGCCTGAACCTGTTCACCATCAGCGAGAACTGCCTCATCAACCCCAGGCGGCCCCCGCTGCATCCGCGTCTAGACCGGGCGGGGAAGAGCCCTGCCCAGACGCTCCATGCGGCCCAGAACCCGGCCTTCGAGCCGTAGACTGGCGTCATATTCGCCAACGGCACCGTGTTGGACAAGACGCCCCCTGGCTTCTCGTGGGACGGCCCGCTCGTGACCAAGAACGGCGTTTCCTTTCATACCGTCTCGGCACTCACGACTGACTCCTCCTAGACGGCTGGGACTCAATCCACCACGACCCGCATCCGGAGAAGATTTATACTTTTGTTTCTTTTCTGTCGTTTTGTCTTCCAGGCTTCAACAGCTCGAAGTCTGTCCTGTAGTAGTGCTGACGGCCAACCCGCTATTTAGCGCCCTGCGTTCTCCTACTGGGTCTCTATGCCGCCCCTGGCACCGTGTATGACGTGTCTGGGACTTATTACTTTTGGTTAGGAATGCTTCCCTCGCAATTACCTTCGACATTGACGCCGTGTTGTCCTCTGGCTGCGATAGATGATAGACCTTGAGCTACCTATTTCGAGAAGTGATGGAGCATCATAGGCAACGTCTCGGGAATGGAGAGGAAATTGGCATACGTAGTAAAGTACAGGGTAATAACTGACGGTTTAAAATGCCCCGGAGATCCAAATATGATTTAGGAGCCTATCTAGCTAGCACCTGCCTGGCTTGTCTTTAGCCTGGGACGAGTCTAACTTGCTGTCGACCAAATGGCCATGCTGTCACCGGATGGATAAGTTAGATTAGTTGTGGGAGCGTCGATTGAGGCCTATGTAACTTTCACTGGATCTCGGGATGCTAGAAGCAAGCTTTCAAAGACAGAACATATGGCTCTGCGAGGCAGTTACAACTTTGGTGGATGAGAGGACCAATGCCTCGAATCCTAGTAGGTGATTCCTCTGATTATGCTCATCACCTTAAACTGACTCCTCCCTTTGACGCCCCCTAGCCTGGCGCATAAGCACAAAAGGCACAATGTGCAACGCAACAGCAAAAGCACGCGCTTCGTCAAGAAGATAGAGAATATCCATAGCAAAAATCGAAAGTGTAGCCAGATTCAAGCCGCTTACCACCAACAATACAACGAAGGCGAAATATATGGAGCAGAGGAAGATGACAAACCCTCTGACCATAAGTAATTCGTAAGGATCAGGATTTGGCAGATTCCCCCTGTCATCAAGTGATTCAGTTGGCTCTGCTATACCAAACCTTTCACCACTGTTCGTCGGAGCTTGCTGCGCAATAGTATTGAAGGCCGAGGTTTCAGGATCAACAAAGTTTGAGCTTTCCGCCTCTGTGTGATTCCCTGGATCAGGATTTCCTCCCTCCACTATCGGACTAGTTGCGTTTGTAGTCGCGTTTGCAGTCTCCGGGGTGGTTGCTAATTTCGTTAGCAGCTTGACAACACGAATGGCATTGAAGCATATCACTCACTAGTTTCGCCGAAGAATGCCCCAACGAAAGACAGCACGGGTAAAGCCAGTAGAACAAGGGGGACAATCTGTCCGAACCCCATCTGCAATGCCGGCGTCAGACACCTTGCTGGATCTGAGCTCGGGTCCTGCCAGTACTCAGCCATGGAGTAGCAGAAACTCCAGCTGTCCGTAGAGATTCGGACCCCATAGCCGAAACTGAAAGTTAGCCAGATAACCTGCCACGCAAAACTAGACGACAACTCTATGTGCGCGAAGTATATGGCGCTAAAAGCCAAGTGAAACTTTGTCGATACTGAGGGGTGCTCTTGTTGGCGCAAAGCGGCAATCCTGCTAGAGACACGGTCCCGAATTGTAGGCATGTTGCCAAGTCGGTTTCTGAAGCGATCAAAGATGCGCTGGCGAGAGGTGTCCGACGGCTCAGGAACAGAAACTTGGATGACTCTCGTCGTGAAGGCATAGACCAACCAGATGATGCTGAACAAGTCGACTCCCTTATATTTTGTCTTCCTGTAAGCGCAGAAAATTGCATCGGAAGGTCGATTTCGCGAATGTGAAAGATCGGTTGTCACACTTATGGAATTCGCGGCCAGAAGCAAAACCACGACAACGAGCATTATCGAAACTCGGAGAATCCGTGACCATTTGTTCCGGCGAAGAAACCTGCCAAATGTTAGCAATCCGATGCCTAAAACTAGATGACAAGAACGGCGAGACTATGCCTCCTCAAGACGACCAGCGTGGCAAGGTGTATCGTCGATGAAAACCATGCAACAGCTGTAGCAAGCTGGAACGAGTATATAGTGATATCTCCCTTGCTGAACATAGACACCAACATGGCTAGACCGGTGACAAGCTGCTGATCGCTGAACGAGAGCAGGAAGCTCTCGAATGCTTCTTCAATCCGTGAGCCGCTTTCTGCTCTGGGTATTTTATCGTGCGCTTTTGAGATTGGTCTGGAGCTGAAGAGTGTTTCGCGACAGGTCCAGGGTTGTCGTATCAGACCCTTAATCAGGCTGTCTGCCTCATTCTGCGGAACACCAGGAAGAGTGCCTCTAAGGTAGCCAACAATAATGCATATGAATGTAATCGCTGCAGAAGCCCAGAAGGAAACCATGACCTAATTATCAGAGTCAGCGAAAATGCCTTAGCAGCGGAAGCTGGAGTGAGGGCTGTTGTTCATACACCAATGCCGGCCACATCTAGGTCAACTGCCTCGTCTTGTGAACAATTATACCTCTTGCCATCAATATAAACGAATGTCTGATTCTCCTTGCTCATCGTTGCGTTAACCTCGCCAGATGGATGGCGCTGAGAGCATGAGCTGTGGAGCTGTAGAGAATTTCTTGGTTTCCCCCATGGAACGCGGTTTCCAGTTCCCAGCCGCATTTATTGTTGATTCATCAGCCGCCAGGCAGTCGGAGAACCTGAAAAATGTGCTGCATGCAAAGTTCAGGTGGCCGTTTCAGCACCAATGAGAAGCTCTCCTCTTCTTATGTTCTATTTTGCTAGCATTTTGACAAGGGATCAACGTAGTCCTATTGGGTCCCCAAACAAATCAAGGTCAGCACTTTGCTTACCTAGCCTACCTATGCAATATTTGGCATATAATTAGAATTGGAATCTATATTGTTAGGCCTTTCAAGGCAATTCAATCAACATAACTATCATCATTACTACCTGCATCTACAGGGACAGTAAAGACCGCAACCGCGAAATTGTGCCTCGATTCTTCATGTTCTCATCCAACATGGTTTGCACCGGTTCCCAGAAGGTCTTATTGCCGACACCAGATAGGCTCGGCAAAGTCTTGTAGAGAGGCAAGGCCCGGGCGGCGGCGGCAACCCGCCGCCCTTTCGGCATCAGAATGAGGCCCTTCACCAGCCTGGGGACATGACACAGCAACAAGGACTCGGCGCGCGGGTCGGCGCCGCGATCGAGGAGTAGGCGGACGAGGGCCTCTCGCTGCAGAAAGCGCAGTCGCCAGAGTCCCGGCGATTCCTCGAGCCCAAAGGGTCTGCCGGGTTTGGCTCCGGGGACGAATAAGGCATTCTCGAGGAGACTAACCTCGTATCGCTTGGGTTTGACCAGCTTTGGACATTCCTTTAGCTTTTGCTCGACGTATGCAAGGATGGCGTACTGAGACGCAAGGCCCAGGAAAGTGTTGACATGTGGTACCAAGTCAGGATCTCTTCCTGGTGTGAAATGGAGACTGAACTGGTAACTACTCCAATGAATTTCCTCGCCGAAGCCGCGAGATTTGCGCAAATCAAAATATTCTCGGAACTCTGCCACCCACGTGTCGAGGCTATCCAGTGCTGCAATGAGCTTGGTAGCATTCGCGCATTTCTTGGGCCGAACAGCCGCCCTACTTGCGTATTCAAGACAGCCGCCAATCCTGTCCCACAACTCCGCGAAGCTTAGATTCCAGCCCTTTGGAGTGCACAGAATCGTCGTGATGGCGACTTTGGCCAAGCAAAGCTGCAGATTCGGGTCGAAATCTGGGGGCAGCATTTTTTGCATCTCGTCCTCGACAGTAAGCGACCAATCCCTGGCAGTCCGGTGCAGATAGTTGATGGTGCGAATCTCGGAAATCTCAAGAAGGCCCCTAGTCTGACTCCGCAGCCGCCGAGCAACGAGTTTCTCAAGCGCGACCTTGGATGTCTTCAGCGCCTCCGCTGCATCGGGTTGCTCGGCCGCAAACATTGTCGTTGGATCTAGAGGGCCGACACTCGCCTCCAAGATCCGGAGCAGTCGGGCGACGCTAGTTTGGTCTCTGGGGCCCAGCCTTTCCCAGATTCCCTGATAGAGGTCGGACAAGTCGGGCGGCAGCTCTTCGACGCTCGCATTGAGCTCGTTGACGGTCTGACCAGCCTCCATTCCAGCCAGGACAACATCCGTGACTATCCGAACCCAGAGGAAGACACCGCTGGCCTTGTCGAGTAAGCTTCCGACCAGTCGATCCACATCTTCCGTGTTTGAGTCCTTCAGCTCGGCATATGCAATGCTCTTGTTGAGATGACTGTAGATGTACTGCTCAATGTCATTCCTCGTCAAGTCCTGCAGCCGCAGACTTGGGTGCGCGCGGAAGTAATCTGTAAACATGGTCCATTCGCGGCTGCTGGCGCACACCTTTGCGCCCCCTTCTGATCGAACTGTTTCGGCGAAGGAGAGAAGGAACCGGAAGTTATCTGTCACCTGAAACTCGTCGAGCCCATCGATGAGAAGCACGAGCTTTTGGTTGCTCTGGCGGGCGAGAGGCAGGAGCATATCGAATGCCTGGCGTAGTTCCGTCTTGGTCCAGCTAGGTAGCATGACACCACGACTCGTTCCGAAGACGCGATGCATCGCCCACCGTCGTGGACAGACGCCGGGGACAAGCTCAGGCATCTGCGTTAGGTACTGGTGGAAAATTGATCTCAGAAGGCCGTGCTCGGGTCGCTGATCATCACTCCCGGCATTCCAGGAATAAAAGATCGGCGGTTCTCAGACTTTGTCCCCTTGCCCATCGCCCCAGGTGGTGTTCGAGGCGCCCACTCTCGAAAATATACTTCATCAGCGTTGACTTGCCGGAGCCTGGCTTACCCGTGATCCAGTAAATCCGAGACGTGTCGTCCTGCTCTAGCCAGGACACAAAGTCAGACCATGGCGGGGCGTCGGCGAGCTCGTCGCCCGTGTCTTGGGGGCGCTCGAATATCCACTGGAAGGTCTTCTCGTGCGCTGGGCTTATCCCACTCCTCCTCTCCTCCATCTCGTTGGACTGGAGGCTGCGGAGAACTGCCTGCTGCAGCTCCACTTGGGAAACCGGCGGCAACCTCAGGCTGGCCGAATCCACCTCGATATCTCCCCCAAGAGACTCAAACTGGTCCGAGGGGCCGGAGCTTTGCGACCAGATTTGGTGGATCAGCTGCTGTCGCTGATGCTCCTCGGCGCTCAGGCTCAGCTCGGGCTCTGGTGGAGAAGCCGTAGCAGGCGCAGAGCTTCGGGTATGCTCTTTGCCAATGTAGAGTGATATCCGGCGGATCTCGTCTGCTGTGGATCTTGAATCGGCCCTAGTACTTGATGCTTCAGACAATGAACAACAGGGACGACAAACGAGGGCGCCTGCACGTACCAGAGGCAGGCCAACACGGCCGACATCATGGCGCTTTTGATGCTACTGAGCCTTTGTTCGGCTTTTCGCACCTTCCTCTCGGTCGCCGAATACTCTGACCCGCCATCCTTTACCGTTTTTAGCAAATGCAGACGCAGAGATGTTGTAGCCTTGCGGTTCCCGTTGGTGGTTTGCAGTGTCGAGATCAAGGTCTCGACATCTTCTGATACCAGGGTGGATTCCCTCGCCAGCTCCACAAGGACGGCGTCGAATTCCGGGTTCTGACTCGCAGACGACTCCGGCTGCCCGTGTGTGCTTTCGATCCGGCGGCCTAGGCGACCGAGCTGTCCGGCTTCCCTTGCCAAATCTTCCAAGGCAGTCGTCAGGTCGTCGTCTCGCCTGAGGTGGTGCGATGCCGAGTTGAGGATTTTGCCTCCAAAATCTACGAAGGCGACGACTGCAGCGGCGATGGAGAGAATGCTCAGAGGATCCATGGAGATTGCGCCAGTGCGTCGTGCCTGGTTTGGGCTCGGGTCCCGCTGGCGGGGGGAAAGAGAAGTTGCTGGGTTGAGGCCTCGTTGGCAGCCTGATCCTGCCGCAGCAAAGTCCCATCACGCTTGAGCACTGTGAGTGGTTGCTGTGGGGGCTGAGCTGCCAGCACGACTAGCTTGGTATGAGCCAATCAGGTGATTTTCAAGTTGCACATAGAGTTGATGACATGCCCCTAGTACCTACGAGACAAGCACAAGAGGAATCGTATCCGAGGTTGAACCTCTCTATCCATACCGATGTTTATTCACGTTGCTTTTGTGTGTTCACAATGGCTTCCATCTATCAAGTCTAATATGGCTTGTAGCGTCGACCCGGACAACGCCGGTCCCGAGTCTGTTTGAACGCCGTGGAATATTGCCATGAATGCTCCTTGCCCCTAGCTAGTTACAACCCATCCCGAAGACTCCTTCCTCCCAACCAGCCCCGGCCGAATCCAGACAGCGGGCACCCATCTCGACAGAGGGGTAAATTAACTTAGAACCCGAGCGCGGCGTTGAAGGCGTCGGCGGTGGACTGGTCCTTGGCGGTGCCGAGATTGCCCTGGGCGGCGGTGCAGAGGTCCTTGGCGGCCTGGTTGGCCTCGCAGACGTTGGTCAGCTGGTCGCAGATGCGGTTGGCGATGATGGCCGGGTTGAGCGCGTCTTGCTGGCCCTTGGCCACGAGCGGGTCGACGGGCAGGAAGGTGCCCTCGTCGGCCTTGCGGCCGGGCCGCCCGAGCTGGAAGTCCATCGTCGGGTTGCATTGCCCGAAGTCGGCGGCGGCGTTGGCTCCGGCAGCGGCACCGGCCTTGTTGTTGTTGTTCTTGTTGTTGTTGTTCTGGCGCGCGCTGATGTCGACGGCGGCAGCCGAGACGGTAGCGGCGAGGAGGGCCACGAGGAAAGTCTTTGCGTACATGTTGAATCAAGGAATGTGTTTTCCGAGTTAAAAGACCGACTGGCGGTTTAAATACGTGCAAGAGAATGGAATGTAATAAAGTTCACAGAACTTATAACGATAGTGAGATCAACTCGGAAAAAAAAGGCGAAATGAAGGCAGGAATGAGCGAGTGGGTGGTGAGAGAAAAGAAGGAAACAGAACCGGTCGGGGAGAGCAGCATCGGACGGTTTTGTACTTGGTCCGACATACGTCTTAGGATGCGCGGGCGAGATCCTGGGAATGACAGTTGATGGGTTGCCAAGTGCAGATCAGATCTGGACCGTCAAGTTCAGACTGGAACACAAAGCGGCCTCCCTTGGGATTGACAATGTTCTGCGGTTCGACGCGGGCCAAGCGGCGTCAGCAGGGGGTCACGTTTGGGCTCCGCCACGGCTTCGAGACGTGCAACTGTTTGATACGCGGGCTTCGGCTAAGACTGGCCACCGCTCGGCCAATCCACCGCCCGCTCGATATTCCACGTTTCATGCCTCGAGAAAAATTGCCAAGTATGCGTGGACGCATTGAGCGCCGATCATGTTGGTTTGAAAGACGAGATTGAAGGCGAGGAAAGAGCCCGAGACAGCCAAGATGGTTCACCCATGCATCAGCAGTTCGTCCATGGCTAAGATCGACACTTCTCCCGGGGTCGGGGTAATGAATCCCTAATTACCTAGGCAATGTGAACTCGGTACTATTATCATCCCAGGGTAGATTCATCCGACAACTCCAAGGTACTGCCGTGAGCCCAGCAATCATGGCAATGTGGCAAACACCAGGGATGCCTACATCGTGGAACAGAAGAACCTCATGACTGGGGCGTGTCTCGGTCGGTGGAACCAAGGGCCTCATTCTGGAGGTTCCTCATTTCTGGAGGCATCCCCAGTGCCGACTTATCAGGGAACACTTGGTGCTGAAGTGTGCTCTTTCTTGTTTTTCTGCCACTCCTTGTTCTGTGCTTCACTCGATCCAAGACCAGAAGACCTATCCAGGAGTGAGCCCCCTCAGCAGGTGACCAGGCGCCTCCATACACCTGGTTCTTCTCCTGGTTCAAATAAGGAGGCAGGGACAAGGCATGACTTGCACATGCTGGCTGCTAAGCTTATTATTAATTACTAGGTGACCTGATTCACATGGTTTGGACCGCAAAAAGGGAGGGGAACACCGGCGTGTTACCCATGAGGTGCGTGTAAACCAGTCCTGGGAGGGTGGTTAGGCCAGGATTCATTCGCCTTGCTCGTCCCGGGGGAGCCCCAACTCTCCGGCTTAGGATTGGTGGTCTCCGTCGCGGGCTGAATAACATGCTCCCCTTTACGTCTCCTGTCTGTGGCCAGCTGATGATGCAAGACTTTTGGAGCGGAATATGGGTGGTTCGAGGTTTGGAGAGTGACAAAATGGCTGTTTCCGCAAAATGCAGCGAAGTTATCAGCGAGAAGACAGCCACTCCTTTCCCAATGTTTCCACAGTTCGGCCAGGATCTTGAGTATCTCCGTAGCCATGAAACTGCATCGTCTCTTAACACTGCCCGTACTCATCACCTCGGCCCTTGTTTTGGGTGTCGAGGTCCTTGCTGGACAGCCGCAGCAGGGAGCAGGGAACCATGAGCCCACACAAAATCTGCCTGCACCCAGCTCGGAGACCACTGAGAAAGTCGCCGAATGGTTCAGCAATCTCGTTGGCAAGAGCCACACAGGCCAACTCTGCGATGCCCTCAGGGAGGGAGAGGTACCAGGCAACGTCAACTCCGTCCAGGAGCCTTTTAAACGCGTTAGAGTACCGGGTTCCGCAGCGCCGGTAGCCAGAGGGCCAATACCGGATGTTCAGGGACAGAGCACAACATCGAACGCGCCGGATTCCGAAGCCAACGATCTTTTCAGTTACCTAGGGTTCCCCTTAGACCCGCGCTGCATGAGTGACAGGAACAAATGGTGGTATCGCACTTACGACGGATCTTGCAACTGGATCAAGGCAAATGAGATCAACGAGGGCCAGACAGGCACGGGAAAGTCACGCGATCATAACCAACACGCCTATGCGGACGGCATCTCCAAGCCCCGAGACGGCCCCAACCCGCGCGCCGTCAGCAACGCCTTCTTCAAGAGACACAAGACGCTATACTATGAGCACACGCCATTTCTGCTGGGCCTCGTCGAGTTCATCATTCACGACGTCACATGGAGCCAGGACTCGACGACCGAGTTCATCGACGTGCCCATGCCGCCAGACGAGACCGAGTTCCCCCTTAACACGACACTTCGTGTCTGGAGGGCTGCGGCCGTGCCCGGAACCGGAACATCGAAGGAGAACCCTCGCGAGAACCTCAACATGGCAACGGCCTGGATGGACGTGTCGGTGCTGTACGGTAGCACAGAAGAGGTGGCCAAACGCTTGCGTTCGTTCAAGGGCGGCAAGCTGCTGGAACAGATGCTCACCACACGCGGGGCGAAGGTTCCCCGGGCCTACCTTCCGTTCAACACAATGGGAGTCCCGACTCGGACACGTCCAGGGGTAGACCCTACCAAGCTCTTTGCAGGAGGCGATCCGCGCACAAACGAGGACTGGATCATGTTGGCGGTGCACACCCTGTTCCTGCGGGAGCACAACCGGCTGTGCGACATCCTGGCGGGGCAACATCCCGAGTACGACGACGAACGGCTCTATCAGACAGTTCGGCTGATCGTATCTGCAAAGTTCCAGCTCATCGGCAACGTCTACCAGATGGCCTACTGGGCGGACGACATGCCGTGGCCTACCGACGACGGGTTCCCGCTCTTCCGGGCGATCCACGGCGAGGGCTTCCTCGACATTAACCCGGCCAACACGTACCCGTGGCCGCTGGTGACTAAGAACGGGAAGCCGACGACCATCTCGGCCGAGATGGCCGTCGTGTACCGGTTCCACGACTTCATCATCCCCGATTTCCCCATCAAGGACGCCCAGAACGAGACGCTGTGGGACCAGAACCTGTTTGCTACCGGCTTCAACGCCCAGGGCTTCATCGATGCCGGCCTGGAGAACATCCTCCGCGGCATCTTGGCCACCTCAATCCCCAACTTTCACAGCGGCGTCGACGACGGGTTCCGCACTGCGGGCAAGTACAGGGGCGTGCCGTTCGATCTCGCCACATGGAGTAAGCCGAAGACCTTGCCCCAGTAGTGAGCCTCTGAGGAGATTGCTAACCCCCTACGCCCGAAGGTATCGTGCACGAGAGAGAACAAGGCCTCCCCACATTCAACAAATATTTCGAGGCATACAATGCGCAAGGCAAGCAATCTCCGACCCTAAACACGGTACCTCCCCTACTAATCACACATCCAGGCACCAACGTCACCGTCCCGATCCGCAAGCGCTTCGAAGACTTCTCCTCCGACCCGACCACGGTGGCCTCCCTGTCGCGCCTCTACGCCACCCCCGACGACGTCGACCTCGTAGTCGGCGTGCAGCTCGACGAAGAGCGGTTCCCGGGCACGACGATCCCTAAGTCGGCCGCCATAATCAGCCTCTTCAGCCTCTTCGGCACGGGCAACTCGGACCGCTTCAGCGTCGGCTTCGCCATGATGCGCTGCTGGCTCGTCGACAAGCCCTGGGACTGCCGGCCCTCCAACGCCCTCGAGGACCTCCTCTGGAAGCCCCTGCTGCCGCCCACCACCACCACCACCACCACCACCACCACGACGGCGGGCCCCGACCTCCCGAACCTGCGATTCTACGACCCTTTCTGGCTCAGGGAGATCGACGTCCAGGCCCACGGTGCGAACTTGCTCTGGCGCCTCATCACCGAAAACACGGACATCGACTGCCTGCAGCGCCGCCCGCTGTTCCCCGCCGACCCCGACAAAAACCCCGTCGTTTGCTCGCTGGATGAGGGGGGAGGTGGGGATGGCCTGGTCGGCATCGCGGTCGCGGCGCTCGAGATCGCGCTCGCGCTGCTGCGCCAGCATGGGTGGCGCGTCGCTTGGTCGGGGGTCGCGGGCGTCATTGCTAGGGTGCTGCACAGGTGGTTGGCGGTGGCGGGCGGGGGGGCGGGTGGTGGTACGGATGAGGCTGAGATTTAATCGGTTTGTTTGCTGGTGGGTTGGGATGAGGGGAAGATGGGAGTACACGCTTTGTGAGGGGGGTGGGGATGGGATGGAGGGGACGCACACATGTAGGAGTGGCGGGCTATCATTTACTCTTCTGCTTTCGAGATCAAGACGTAATATTGAAGCAACAGGGTTTGAAGCAAGTTAGTTTCCGGTGACGGCGGACTCTACAGCGACAAGTTGTAGTGCCAGTGGCGATGGTGTAGTCGATTTGTCCCCGTACTCGCCCAACCGAGGTGGTAGTTCCAAAGAGGAAGAAGTATTCGACGAAAGACTAGCTTGCACCGACACAAAACTCAAACTTGACGGCGGGATCCTGCCACAGTTTCGTAACCCCCACCAGCCCATCCAGCCTGACCAACGCTCCCGTAAGCACCAACACATGCATCAAGTTGTGGCTCTGGCCCAGCAGATCGAACCTCCCCGGGAACCACCGCTCAGGTATCCGCGCCGCATATACAGCTGCCCCGGAAAAATTGATGGCAGCCAGTCCAAGGAATGACTTCAACCCCATCATCTCGTTGAGCCCGTCCCCATAGAGCAGCCAAGCATGCAAGACAGGCGCAAACAGGCTCGTCCCGAGGAAGACGTACATCAGAAACCGCGTCGTCCGGTACGCCGGCTGCCTGAACTTGGGCCGGAGCGTGAAGACGGCGCAGGCGAGTGCGGTGCCGGTGAGCATGGCGAAGTAGGTGTTGCGTAGAAGCCCGTGGCAGTAGAACGCAAAGTGCACGCCCGACATGCCGGTGCCCCACATGACGAGCACGACGCCGAGGTGGTCCAGCTCGTTGCCGAATTTGTGCATTCCCTGGCTGTGGTCGGAGAAGGTGTGGAAGATGGTCGAGAGGATAAAGCAGACGACTACGCAGAGGTAGTAGAGGCCCAGCGCCATGGCATCCTGGAGCTGAGAGCCATGGGCCAGTTGCCTGATGTGGAAGGACTGGAGGAACATCAATAGGAACCAAGCGGCACCCATCAAGTGGGACCAGATGTTGGCTGGGTCATGGTAAGTCGTGAATGCAACATGGACTCGACGCCTGGCAACATTGGAAGGCAAGTGATATCATACCAGTCTCGTTGTGAACTTGGAAGATGCTCCTCAGGGACTTGGAGTATGAGAAGGACGCCGTTCTAGGGGAATCTGGTGAGGAACTGAACAGCTGTGGGCCTGGGTCTTTGGCCTGGATCAAGTCACGTACCGATATCCAGTAAGAATGAATTCATTGTCTCTGGAAAGGTCATGTTAATTCAAGTCCGTCACCATCTTGTGAACGGACGAACCTCTGCCATGGAACTGCAGATTCACGTTAGCAGCAGATACCATAGTCGATTCGAGGCAACGTGTGCAAAACTTACGGATATCTTTCCATGTCAAGAGACCCCTTCGAGCCTGAGCAGTCGACTCTGATGCCATGTTGTGGGAGGTGATGATTTGGTTCGAGGCGGCAGCGTCGACAAAGATGTGGGAGGGTGAACTGGGTCAAATAGCCGCTGTTGGCCGGATTGGTTACCAAGAATCTGGCCACCTTGACACCCTGGCAGGCACCCCACCTGAAGTGGAATTGCACTGTAGGCACTCGGAGCATTTCTACACTTCTGTCTTCCCCTAGAAGTGGGCAGTAAGGTACAGTTTTATCAACCACCGGGCTGGGGGCTAAGATTAACATGCCTACCAGTTGCTGCAATCCATGTATTGTGTAAAATAGGTACCAAGGTACCTTCCATTTTGTAAGTTTGGGTGAGTGGAAAGTGAGAATCACAGCGAGCCCATGCCTGCCCGCCCCAGCAAATGACGATATAGTTCCCAATAGTGAGTGACGCTTTCGACCATCAATAGTCATGTTGGTAAGAGCGTTATCTTGTAACTCTCTATTCCACGAAGCGCGGGTTCAATTCCCAGCCGTACATTGTTTCGCAGTTACCGGGGCTTGTTTCCCGATTGTGGCGGTTCGACTGTCTGTAGGCATCTGGGGGCATTTTTCCCCCCCATTTCCCCCCATATACCAATTCCCTTTTCGCGTATCAAAGTGGTCCCTTGATTGAATTTCTAGGCCAACATATTTCCCGGCACCCCGGGTCTCTCAATACAAATGGAATGTCTCACCATCCCAGACGGCTGAGCAGCTTATCCAGATGCTCCTCATTCTCATCCCTACACTGAAGAATGACCTCTTCTGACTGGAGACGCAAGATATCGGAGTTGCTGACACGCCAAGGCAGAATCGAGCGCAGGATCGTGTCAACATCAGCGACTCCTTCAAATCCCTGGATGTTCCGTGGGCGCTTGACACCAGCCCCTTCCAATGCATCTTCCCAGTCTTTGGAAACCTCCCAATTGACGGCGCCGTCGGGCTGTGTCTCTTGCAGCGGCGACGGAAAGCCATGCAGCTTGGCATTTCTGAGAGCCGCCTTCTCACCTTCTTCATCACCAGTCCAGCCGCGGAACTGGCCGCCTGCCCCATCGAAAGAGCGAAGGAACTCAAATGACGGGTGGGAAATAGTCGCGAAGTCATAGTCGATCAGAGCTGTGATGCGACCCGATAAATGGCATCGAATAGCACATTATTCAGGGCTCCAGGTTGTTAGTGGGGACGAATAAAAGGCAAGAGATGGCGGATAACTCACTGAAGTCGGCGTGCACAATAACTCGGTCCTCCTTTGAACTCGGTATCCCAAACTGATCCGGAACACCCTCGGCCACGAACGCTTCGAGTCGGTCCCTCAAACCATTGGCACGCCACTCCCTAATATAGGGGTTATCATCTGCCTTCTTGAGGGCTACTTCTAGCCTGCCTATGAAAGACGCTTCAAAAGAGGGCCAAGGCCCGGCACCAACGCTGGGCATGGCCTCGCTGATAATCTGACCAGCGTCATCATACGTCACACCCCCGAAAGCCGTGATAGTCTCAGGCAGCGTGTACTCTTGCAACCCCTTGAGCAGCTCGGCCATTTGCGCGAATATCTTCTTCTCTTGTTCATGATCCATGGTCTTGAATGCCTCGTCCACCGGCGAGCCTGGCATGAACTCCTGGAGGATCCATCCCTGGCCGGATTTGGCGCTTGCCCAGCCGTAGATGTGAGGCACAACATGTGGTTGAAAGCCACGTAGAGCGGCAGAGGCCAAAGATATAATATCTACCTCATTCCTCGGGTTGCTGCATGCATACCTTCGGCATCTGGATTGGTTAGGCGCATGATGAACTCTTTCGTTCCCTCAGGAATGGGCCCAGTGCCTTTCTGAGGTGGCGCATTGTTCGTCGACCGGTCCGAAGCGGTAGGCGGTTGGAGGGAGATACGGTATGCGAAGTTGTTGTACTTGAAGGGGCATCTGGATCGTACTGGATGGGTTCGATCTCGGCCTTAGCTGGTCAGCAGACGCCCAAACACCACCCACTGGAAATGTCACCGAGAGGAGGGAGCCGCCTACTGCGAAGCCGAACCGCTCGTCCAGAATTTCCTGAACGAGCTCAAGTCGAGCTTGATAGTTTATGTGGTTGTGTGTCATGGCGAATGTTCCCAATGCTTGTTCCGTCTTGCTCTCCCCTTGTCTGGGAGATGGTCTGTGCACACTGTTCTGATATTAAACATACCAATTAGTTTCCCCTATAACTTCAAAAACATCTAGAGGTGTTCATGAAGACAAGAAATGTATTTGGACTTGATAAAAAGAAGCTAATTGAGACAACCAATAATATTCAGCGCGTCCGTGATCTGTGTACCTTATGCGAAAGGGGGAGATAAGATAGTCCTGTAGCCGTTATACCCCACTAACAGACTCCAGGGCCCAGGCTGCCAAAAAGCAAATAAAATCGTCGTTTGTCTAGAAATCGACCACCGACACCTCTCGCTTTCATTTTGTCCCACCGATTTCTGGGCGATCGATCATGATCTTTTTGCTCCGTACCAGGAGGAACGGAGGCCAGGAACATGGAACAAATTCCGCCAGTCTTCGTCCGACCTGGCAGAGCTAGGGCCATTCCCATCATCGACCCGAGGTCAGGCCAGCCTCTGCCCAGCACCGCGTCCAGCTCAAGATACTCATCCGTCAGTTCACGTGATGCGCCCTCGAACTTTGATGCCAGTTCTGGGGGCCATCAACCAGACAAGGTCTGCAGTGGCTCCAACAACACGCGCGGGAATTCACCACCCGGGAGGCATGCTAACTCCCGACGTGAGAAAAAGGTCGGCGTCACCCGGAAGAAAGGCAAAAGGACACGAGAAGGACCGGCTGCGGGAACGGGGGTTGACGTACAGGGGCCGTTGCAACCCAAGAGAATGGACGATGAACTCGACCGAGGCTTCGATGTCTACGCCACGCCGTTTGTGCCGGAGAAGCTGAAAAAGATCAACTGGTCGGATGGCACAATATTCGACACGGAGCCCGTCAAGAAGATCGACTTTGGCGCCTATGTTATCCAATCGCTTGTCCCGAATCTTTTGCCGCCTGTCCTCGAGCCTTTAGACGCCAACAAGCTGGTAGCCGATGACCAGGGCCCGCGCCTTACTCCGAAGGAATACGAACAGTTCTTCCGGCTCCACCTAGAAGAGGAGATCCGTTTCCAGCAGGACGAAAACGCGTCATGCTCTCTGTACGGGCATCATGGCATGGTCGACTTCTTACCTGACGGTGTGGCACGCTGCACCATCACCGTCCCCGGTCTGCGGGAGAACAGCCCGTACGTGGAAGACGACGATATCATACAACTCCGACAACTTCGCTCTCACAATGCGATGAGGCTAGCCGAGAAGGCTGGGATGAACCCCTGGTCGGAGGGGTCGCACTTGCGGCATGCAGCGGCGGCACACCACTCCGAGCCTTGGACCGGGCTTGTGTTCCTCGCGCGTGTTTCGGCCGTTTTGCGAGCCAAGGAAACACTTGTTCTTCGCGTCTTTGGACTCACGACTCAGAGTTCCGAGATCTTGCTTGGACATCCGTACCATATGTCGATACCCACACAGAAACACCTCAAGTTCAACGTGCAGTTCCCAGTCCCCAGAGAGAGATACTTCCCGATGGAGCACGTCCTCCCGCAGATCCAGGGCGCCTTGACGGCTGCCAGCAACATAACCTATCAGGACCAAGGTTTGGGTGAAGAGGGTAACATCGTGGGCGCACAAAGGAATCAGTTCTGGATCCAGTCTATGCTCTTCCCGACTGAGGCCGATTGTGATGTGCAGGCCAACCTTCACTCTGGGAATTTCGGCCAGCAGTTATTCGACACTGCCATCAACTGGGAGCAGAGGAAGGCCGTCGAGAACATCTGCTCCCAGAACTACGGTGTTCTTCCCTATCTCATATCCGGCCCTCCCGGCACGGGCAAGACGAAGACCCTGATCGAGACTGCCCTACAGCTGATCAGAAACGTCAACAAGGTGTGGCACATCCTCATATGCGCACCCTCCGATCCCGCCTCGGACACGCTCGCCGCACGCCTGAAGGAACACATGGATCCGAACGAGCTGCTGAGGCTCAACAGACCGTCCCGCGCGTTTACCGAGGTACCGGACGGGCTCCTCCCTTACTGCCACATCGCCCAGGACACGTTCGCGCTGCCACCCTTTGCACAGCTGATGAGCTACAAGATCGTCGTGACCAGCTGCCGCGACGCGTCGATGCTGATGTACGCCCGGATGACAAACTCGGACCTGTACGCCACCGAGTACGGCCTCCGCGACCGGATCCACCCCCTCGACCCGTCACCGCCCGAGGTCAGACTCCACTGGGACGCGCTGCTCATCGACGAAGCAGCCCAAGCCACAGAACCCGAGGCCCTAGTCCCTCTCTACGTAGTCTCCCCACCCCCCGAATCCCCCCCGCTATCCTTCACCCCGCTCTTCGTCATGGCCGGCGACGAGTACCAGCTCGGCCCCCGCACAGCCGCCCCCGCCACATCCCTCAAGCGCTCCCTCCTCGCGCGCCTCTTCGCCCGCCCCGTCTACGCCGACCACCCGCTAGCGCGCGGCCGCACCGGCGGGCGTCGCCGCCGCGACGCGCCGCCGCCGCCGCTGACGCGCGACATGCTGCCGATGCTGCGCCCGGCCTTCACGAACCTGATCCGCAACTACCGCTCGCACCCGGCCATCCTCGCCGCGCCATCTAGCCTCTTCTACGCCGACACGCTGGAGCCCGAGGCTGGCGGCACGGATCGCCTGGCCGGGTGGGAGGGGTGGAGGGGTCGGGGGTGGCCGGTGTTGTTCTGCGACAACGCGTCGCCCGACGACCTCGAGGCCGACGCGGGGGGATGGTACAACGCCGGCGAGGCGGCGGTGGCGTGCGGGTACGCGGCGCGGCTGGTGGCGTCGGGGCTGGTTGCGCAGGAGGAGATCTGCATCATGAGCCCGTTCAAGGCGCAGGTGGCGCGCCTGCGCAAGGCGATCCGCGCGGAGCCGTTTGGGCTCTGGGGCGTCAACGTCGGGCCCACCGAGGCGTTCCAGGGCCTCGAGCATGGGGTTGTTATTCTTTGCGCCACGAGGTCGAGGAGGCGGTTTGTCGAGAGGGATCGGGCGCTTGGGTGGGGCATCGTGGGGATGCCGAATAAGATGAACGTGGCGCTGACGAGGGCAAAGTTTGGGCTTATTGTTATTGGGAAGAGGGACCTCCTGGCTGAGGATCCGAACTGGAAGGCTGTGTTGGATTTCTGCGACCGGAACGGCCTGGTTGAGGAAGGCGGCGCTGATGGGGCCCGCCTGGATGAGGGTGCTTCGACAGAGTCGGCGAAGCTGACGAGGATTGAAAAGACACTGCTGGCACAAGAGTCGGGATCGGACCGTTCCCGGGTTCTGGGAGGGCGTTCTGGAGAGCGGGACGCCTGGTAAGAAAGAGGGCATGCGGATTACAGATCACTGCTTCGTGGTATTCTACGGATTACGGATTCTACCTAGGGGAGAGGAGTTTCGCATTGTCCCTTCAAGATAGAAGCAAGCATGTAGAATAGCAAATTGGTCGATGCAAGACTACTGACTTGCGTGAATGAGTGTTAATTATGGCTCGCCGTCAATGCGCAGGGCAGCCTTGGGGTGAATTCGCGGCCAAATTATTCTCCGATCTGAAGTTGGCGGGCACCCGACTTCCAAGGATTCGCGTCGCGTCGCCTGATTATGGGTCGATCAATGTTTTTAACCCTTTTCAACAACATTGTTCAAAACGCCAGACACAATTGCTCGGAAATTAAAGTGATCACTCTCACAATGGCCAATTACGGCTTACTCGTCTTAGTACCTGCCCTTATCACCATCCTTATTTTCGGGATCCCTTTGTTCTTGGCAGAATATTTCCCATGGCGGAGTCTGTGGAATCAGCGTCATGGCAGACCAACCGTGGTTACTAAATCATACAAAGGCAGGACTGTCCTGATTACTGGCGCGAATGGCGCATTCGGCTCCAGGGCTGCGAAAATCTTTGCTCACCGCGAGGTCGAGACTCTTGTTCTTGTTGACGTCAAGGATTGTGGAGGCGTCAAGGAGGAAATCGAGGCAGAGCTCAGTGAGATGAAGAAGACCAAGCCTAACATTCTGGTTTGGCAAATCGACATGATGTCCTTTGCAGGCTGTCAGGAATTGGGAAAGAAGGCACGCGAATTGAAGAGCCTTGATCATGTCTTAATGACGGCAGGGATTCTCGCCTTCAATCGCCGCGAGTCACCTGAGGGCTGGGAAACTTGTGGGTGTCTCCTTCTCTCTCCCCATCTCTAAGCTCTCCACTGCTTGCATGACAGCAACGGAACTCTAATAATTCGTCTCACAATAGCGATCCAAGTCAACTTCCTCTCCAACGCACTTATCGCGCTCCTCCTACTTCCACTGCTCAAATCCTGCCCAACAAATCCATCCCCTCCTGTTCTGACCTTCGTCACCACCTTCGGCGTGTATCCATCCTCCTTCACCATGTCCGTACCCAAGCGCGGCTCCTATCTCAAACATCTCAGCAACAACAAGGGCGGCATGGAGCAAGCGCATCAGTACGGCCGTTCCAAAGCCCTCCTTCTGTACTTCGCCCGCGAGCTGGCAGCCCGAGCCTCGGCCACCGCAGCCGCAGGCAAAGGCATGCGCAAAGTGACCATCAACAGCGCCGACCCTGGCTCGGCGTGGACGCCACTCACGAATCCAAACCAGGCCAAGTTGATTCCGAGGTTGATCATGAACTTTGGCGCTAGAGATCCACAAATCTGTGCCACTGCGCTGGTCAATGGAGTTTCGGCTTCAGAAGAAGGGCATGGGAAGATTATGCAGGATTTTGATACTGCGGCGTAAGTTCGAATGCCCTTACAGAGATCGAGTCGAGGTTCTAAGTCGACCTTAACTAATAACTGGATGGTAGGTATCCGCCTTTCATGGAGAGAAAGAGCGGCCGCATGGCGCAGCAGCGTGTTTGGGAGGAGACGAGAAGTGAGCTTGAGGCGAAAGTCCCGGAGGTCAAGTTTGTGTATGAGATGTTGGATAAGACGTTGGATATGTAAATGGAGGCATGGCTTGGAATTGTCACGCGGTAGTGGGCCTCAGAAGTAGGAGTCGGAGGAAGTACCAGCTAGCTAGCATTATCGAACATGTAGCTGAGCTCCTTCGTCACGCGCAAGATCACCCTCGGCGCCGCACGGATAGCCCACGGCATCGCAGATGATATCCGTCCGGGCTATGTGGACTTGAAAAGAGACTAGGCCCACGCCAAGGACATGGTTCGCAGAATATATCTCATGATGAGGCAGCAGGCTCCTGAAGACTTCGCCCTCGCCAGTGGAGAGTCGCGTTCCGTGAGGCAGTTTGTAGAGGCTGCCTTCAAGGAGATTGGTGTAGAACTCAAGTAAGCTTCGAGTCCCTCCTAGGTGCGTTTCGCCCTTGACTGTTTTGAGGCGACGCCTGCAATGGGTCTCGAAACCATCATTCAGATCACCTGCTGGAGAAATGGTGCAGGCATTTGGGGTAAATAATTTTGCATTCTCTGTGATGACCTGGGTTTGTTGGAAGAGGAGTACGTTTCTATTCCTTCTTGCAAGAGATTCTGCTGGAGCTTCGCTGTCTGTCGCGTGAAACCCCCCAACCCCGAGCAAACTGGAAACCCCCCCCCCGGGGGCCCAAATCATTGTCGGTCTGCCTCGTTCTTAAATTCCATGATGAAGCCATGGGTCATTTTTTCTGAAAAGCACGAAGTCAGCAACTAGTCCAGTCAAGAGCAGGGCAACCGCGAATGGTGCGGCCTACTGACGCTGTGCTCGGGATTGTTGTTTATGCCGCCCTTCGTTGCGAGCACGTATGGCTTTCCGTCGGGATCGAGGCAGTCAGTCCTGAACGCGATGATCCGCTTGTGGATCTTGCAATAAACACATTAGCCTGCCACGCATTCTATTTTTGTAATGGGCAGTAGGGCTTACCGCCTGAATGGTCTCGCGCGAGGCCGAAGGTTTGAAAGAGACGAGGAAGATGTGGGGGACTGTCATGGCTGTTGTTGAAGCGGAACCCGAGGACCGAACGACCAACCCAGCAATCAGGAAAAGCATGCTAGCAACGGCGAGAGTCGCCATGTGGACGAGACCCATGCTGGTCTTTCGACGTCTGCTTGGGATTAAGCAAGACGAGGCGGATATCTGGGGACAGTCTGCGGAGAAGAGAAGGTTTAGATCTGGGTGAGGAGGTTGGAGACGAAAGTGGGAGGATTCGAGAGTGATTGCTGGCACGGCGGGGCGTTAGTGAGGCTGTTCAGTGTTACCTACCTCAGCCTGGTGTGATAGAGCGTCCGTTGCCTCCCCTTGCAAGGCAACAAGCTCCCATCCCATGCTAAGGCAGCGGGGTGCCTCTGTGGGTGGTGCGGTGCGCACCGCTGTAGGGCTTTAGGGCGGCCTGGGCCCAGAGCCCACCCTCGAGATCCACCTCCCACGACCTGCCTGCCCTGGATCAGGCTGCACCTGCCTTATCAACCTACCTACCTACCTACCTACCTACCTACATTACTCGACATGTTTGACTGTTGAAGGCACATGTACTGTCACCTGATAAGCAGCCACTCTGACACTACCCTGCCACTGAAGCACCATGCACCTTCCTCACACCTTTTCACCGACCTCAAGATTCCATGCGAGTTCTGTGACACATCTCATTTGTCCTGCCATGAGACGCAATATTGGATGCGTCTCCCCTACTCACCTAGTCTGACTTCAACGCACCATCCGCCTTAAGATATCACAGTCTTAGGCATCACAATATCAACGACACCAATGGCAAGTTTCCTAGCTATCTAGCGACAGTGCGATCAAGTTCACCTGCAAGGTGTCTCTGCTAGGTCTCTCGCGAGGATACGGCGACATACACTGCATGTATGACGATGCCGTATGCCTACTGATTGTATGCACCAGTTGCGTATAACACTATTCTCGGAGCCCATTTGATTGGCTTCTCTCCACAACCCTCTGCACCGACATAAGTCTGCCGTGCCACAAGAATGTAGGAATAGCGTCAACTGCAACCGAAGAAGCCTGAAACGGCTACCCCATAATTAGGAGACTCAAATAACTGCTGGCAACCGCTCTAACTTTACACTCATTGTTGATTGGTTTCGCTTTCTTGTTCTCGCAAATTTGTGTTAATATAGCGCCCTGTTACTTTGAGGCCCGTCGTTTCTTTCCAACTTCTCCTAACGTTTACTTTCTCGAATCCCACTTAGCCCTTCTCAATCCTCGTTTATTTGGAAATCAACGCATAATTACACCATAGATACTTACAGTATTTCTTTAAGCAACAAGAAGATATAAAATGTGTCAAGAAAGCGAGAAACAGCCGTGTTGACTCCAGACTTGGTACTTCGTACGCTAGACAAAACCTTCGAATTATTGCATCCCTTGAGCGCCTGGATCATCGCTGTCTGAATTCCCGATGCAAAAGTCGTCGACGTTCGAGGCGAGGCTTAAAGGATCAAACTGGCTCCCAATGCCACGCAAGTCAAGATCCGGCTCGCGAGGACAGTTTGACTGCGAAATGACAGGGCTATGGTCCGGATCACCATTTCTTTTCAGGGGATTCTGGGAGAGATCAGTCCGCTGAGAAACCTCGACAAGAGACCGAGATCCTGTAGCACACACTGCATTGGAAAGTGTCGACTTGGGGGCCGGACAAGGGCTCAGGTCCTTATCGATGTTCAAGCTGTCATTGGTCAATATTGCCCAAGTCTGAAACATCAACCCTTCTCACCTGTCTTTGGTGGTCATCCTCAAAAAAAGTGAACCGGTTACGGGCAGAATACGAGTACAAGACAAAATCTTTTGCAGAAAAGAGAAGGATCAAATTGTGAATTAATAGTTTTTAGATCTCTAACATTTCTAGTTCTCACTTTAGGGACGTCAAACATGCTTGGCCAAACCACACTGGTAATTAGAAGCTTACCTGCACTGCTCGCTGCACATCTAGGTGTGCTGCTGGCTGCGCATCCAGGTGTGCTGCTGGCTGCGCATCCAGGTGTGCTGCTGGCTGCGCATCCAGGTGCACTGCTGGCTGCAAAATAGCTAGGAGCCCCTGCTTCTTGCATATCTAAAAAGGGCTTAGCCTGCACCTCGGAGCGCAACTGGTTGCACAACAGCTCTGTGTGTTGGCCTCCTTTTAAACAAGTGCCCCTCCTCTTAATCTGCGTCTCAATTTCCTCACTTGAAATCGGAACACCAAGGAAAAACGACCCCAACTGCTAGGCATGGTGAGTTTCTTCACTGCTACTAAAACCCTAACTACACCACACTTCCAAAAATGATTATTTCAGAAGTCTCTGGTCCCGAAACCCGACAAGCCTCTCCCAGAACAATTCCCAAACTTGCGTCAGCGACAGACAAGCAATGCTGTCATAATTCCTTTCCCGGCACACGAGCTAGGCGTTAGACGAGTTTTGTGTCCTCTTTAGACTTTAAGCACCGTATATTAGATCACTAAGCTTATCAAGAAGTAGGAACGAAATTCCCATCCCGTTAAACCCCACATCCACGATGACGACGATGATGGTTTTGTTGAATTTCGAGCTTTAAAGGCCCTCCATGGTGAAGGACCTAATTGGAATGCTCCTTTCTGGAAAACACACAAGGTATCTGAAGAAGGGTCCAAACGGCTCGTGCAGCCATTCGCCTCCCCATCAAACGATGTGCCAGCATGTCCTTCTCTCTGCTCAAAAACCACCTTCTCCGAAAGTCAAGATGGACAATCGTCGATTTCTCCTTGTCGTGAGACAATCCGAAGACCAGGCGAGCCCAAATCCTCGACTCATGAATCTCCGAAAGCACCCTGTACTGCTGCTCCGTCGAATCGAGGAACAGCACAGATACCAAAAGCAATCTCCCCTAATTCAGCACTCTCGGTAGTGCCTGTCTTACACCCTACTCATATCCAGAATATTCTTGATCCGAGACGTTTGGAAGCCCCGCCTGAAGCCCTCCTCAAAGGTCTCTGTTCCTCACCGGGTTTGCAATCTTGGTCTCCTTACCCAACAGGATCGATCCCGAAGAATCCTTGTTGTGAACTTGACGACCATGGATCAAACAATTCTCAGGATTCTCGTGGCGAGGATCCTGCCCAAGACGTACAAGAGTTTGAGTCGGATTGGGAAACAGTTACTGAAGGTTCCACTTCCTCTCGCTGTTCAACTCCCTCGCACGCCTTAGTCGGCGGTATGACCAGTTCGCCTCCTATTGGGTCTTTGCAGTCCGGCATTGTCCGTTCCCTTGCCTGGATTCTCAATCCATTTCCCATTACAGCTGGCAGCCTTCGGGCCGTCACACTTAACGACTGTATGGGGCAGGGGGCCGGGAGGTCCCAGTTTGGCACAGCAACAGACACCGCCGGGTCTTCTTCAAGCGGCGGCAGTAGTCAAACAGGAGCAGGCAACAAGCGATCCATCGGATCGTCCGACGGAGACCAAGGCCATGACGAGAATAACGATCAAGCTCGCAAGCATTTTAAAGGAGGGCAGACAGGAGCCGCCCTGGCCGGCCCAACATCGTCGAAAAGATTTGCTTGTCCGTTCCAGAAGCTGAAAGGACAGGCAATCCCCCACTGCTCAATGCCCAGCTACCAGAATCGTTCTGGGGGATACGAGACTTTCAGTCGTGTCAAGTAAGTTGCGGCTGGTGCCTCAATGTCTGCTAGTCTTTGCTTACACGTTGAGTTAGATCGCACGTCCTTAAGCGCCACAATCCGGCAGTATGGTGTCATCATTGTTGGTCTTTTTGCAAGACGGAGGAGGCAGCACGACAACACGAGTCGGAGACAAAATGCTCCACCGCTTCCTGCCAGGAGACCCTCATGGCGCCCCATCAAGTGGCTCACATTCGGAGGGTATTCAAGCACGGAACAGACGAGGACAAATGGTACAACCTCTTCGAGTACCTTTTCCCTCACCTTTTACCGACTATCTATACCCCATGTAAGTTCCCAGAATAATCGGCTCCTTCCTAAAATGATATAATCTAAGTACACTCCTCTAAGACTATGATCCTGTTCTGCCATATGCGCCAACTCCGTCGCAGTTTTCTCTGCAGAGCGAATCCAGTGGGTCTGGATCTACTGCATCTCAGGTTTACCGAGGTCAGGGATTCACCACGTAAGTACTTGTAGTAGTTACCCATGTTTTTTGCAGTCCTCTTATGCTAATTCCTTACTCTAAGTAGTAGTTCAAACACAGCTGCAGAAGACATACGCGACCCAGCGGACCTTGATATGTCGGCTGAATTTAGCAACGATGCATTGGCTATGCCCTTGTCCTACATCCCAGAAGACTCGGCCACGAACTCTGATATGGCCACATACGCATCACTAGCTGCAGCTGCGCCAATGCAGTTGTCAAGTGCCTCAGCATTCGGGTTCGAGAGCAACACAGAGGGCTTCATTCAGCCACAGCAGGCAACAGCACTAACTCCAACGTTGCCCAATTCGAACATTCCTGAAAGCCAAAATCAGGAGGACAACCCACACCGCCAAATCATCATGGAGCTACAACAAAACAATAAGCAACTCCGCAGCGAGGTGGAGCGCTACAGGCGAATAATTCAAGAAGCTCGCGAGCACACAGATCGG
Organism: Phialemonium atrogriseum; assembly: GCF_030411735.1. Lineage (NCBI taxonomy): Eukaryota > Fungi > Ascomycota > Sordariomycetes > Cephalothecales > Cephalothecaceae > Phialemonium > Phialemonium atrogriseum. Next base: position 111,688 of record NW_026848156.1, on the reverse strand, counting down.
CTGAGTGAGCTGCAGGAAGGCTTTGCCATTGAGCTACTGTCATCACGACCAGAGCATCAAGGTAGAGTAAAGGAGCTTTTCTCTGTGGTAAGAGGTCTCAGGAATTCGTTGGGTTGACTCGTCTACAACAAGTGCCGGGGGCCTCACCTGGACGAGTCGTCAATAGAATAATTCCATCTACTTCCCCCTCACGTGCACTCAGTTTGGCATCTCCCCCCGCCTCTTCGCAAGCTGATCCAGCGCCTCTCGGACCATAGCATCAACATCGTAATGCCAGATCTTGTGAAACCGCCATGTAATCTCCCTCCCAAACTTGTCGGGATCACTCCCGCACTCCGGATCCTCCCAATGGAACAAGCTGCAGGCCTCCCGCGTCGCCCCGACCAGCCACTGCGTCCGCTCGTACCGCACGCTATTATACACCTCCAGCGCGTCGCGGCACAGCACCCCGACATCGCCCCGGCCACCCCTGCGCCCCACCTCGTCAACAGCCTCCAACAGCGCCGCCAGCACCAGCGCATCCTCGATGCCAAACCCCGCGCCGGACCCGAGGTGCGGACCCGCCGCATGCGCCGCATCTCCAGCAAGGCCGACCGCGCCGCGCACATACGACGGCGCCGGGCCCGCGAACGAGTCGAACACGGCCCACCTGTCAAGGCGGTCGGGCAGCAGGCCGACGATGGCGCGCGCCGTGGGGTGCCAGTCCGCGAACGCGGCGGCGGCGTCGGCGGCGGTGGCGGGCTTGGTGTGGCGCGCGGCGTCGGGCCAGGGGTGCGGGTCGCTGGCGACGGCGAGGACGTTGAGCGACGCGCCGTGGCCCACCGGGTAGGTTATGATGTGCGCGCCGGGCCCGTTGTACATGAAGCGCGTCGAGGTCCGGTGGTCGCCTATGGCGGCGCGGGCGGCGGCCATGGGGATGAGGGCGCGGAAGCAGGATCTATTGGTGTAGCCCGGGTGCGAGGCCGGGTTGGCTTCGCCGAGGAGGAGCTGGCGCGTGCGGGAGTGGATGCCGTCGCAGCCGATGACTGGTTCGGGTTCAGCATGGGGAGTCTCTGGAACGGAAGGGAGTGTTCTTTTGCCGTACCTACGTCTGCCCGCGCTGTCGAGCCGTCGCCGAAGGTGATCGTCACACTTCCGTCGTCCTCCTCGGCAATCGACCGTGCATCCTTCCCAAAACTCACACAGTCAGTCCCCACCAGCCTCCCCAGCTCCTCGACGAAATCCGACCGCAGGCACCCGCGGAACAGGCCCTCGCCGATCCACAGGCGGTAGACGACCTTGTCGGAGCCGTGGCCGTCGACCCACTGGAAGTAGTCCTCGCCGTTGGGCATGGCGACGGCGTTGAACGCGGCCAGCGCGCCGGCGCTCAGCCTGCCCAGCGCGCGCTCGGCGTTGGGACTCAGCCCCACGCCCGCGCCGACCTCGCGGAACGACGGCGATTGCTCGTAGACGGTGAAGCGCACGCCGCGCGCCTTCAGGCCGGCCGCCAGGGAGAGGCCCGTGATGCCGCCGCCGATTATGGCGACGTGAAGGCGCGTGTTAGGACCTGTCGGTGGCATTGTTTTGATGTCTTACTTTTCTGTCGTTCGTATTCTAGGGCTGAGTCAGTCGCGGGAATCGGTCATGTCTGAACACAAGCGGGAGGACACCTGATTTGATGTTTCAGTTCACCGTTCACCGTCTGATGTGCCACTGCTAATTTGGACCGCGCAGTAATTATCGGACTGCGTTGATGAGAAACTTGGAAGGAAGCTGACACACATGTCTGCCTCGAAGGATGCTGACACACGTGCCAGCCTCGGTTGGGGATGTCTGCGGACCCCCGGACAAAACTTTGGGGAAGTCTCCGGTCGTTGTCGTTCGACCTCCGCAAAATTAGATGATATTCGGCCGGCCGTGTCTTGTTGAACATTTCTGCTGCCGCAAACATCCTGCACGAGATTTACATCCAACCTCGGCTCCCGAAGCATTGGAAGGTTATCATCATCACGTCAAAATGGGCTCACAGACAAAAGGCCGAGTGCTTCTAACTGGTGACGGAAACCCTGTCCGAGCATGTCCCACACCAGTAGGATACACCTAGCTAATTCCGAGTCGTTTATGTAGGTGGCACCGGGTTCATTGCTTCTCATGTCTTGGACAAATTGCTGGACGAGGGGTAAGTGAGGGTGGTCCCGGTCGAGCGTGCCCCTTTTCTCTGCTGACAGTCCTCCAGCTTTCAGGTCGTCGTCACTGTGAGATCCGAAGAAAAAGGGCGCCGGTTGGTAGAATCGATAGAAGCGGCGTCAGAGGATAGCGTTTCTTTCGTGGTGGTCGAGGATATTGCGGCAGACGGTGCATTTGATGCAGTGAGTACACCACGCTAATACTCTCTTAATCCTTCATGAAAGCAGCAGCCTTGAGTCTAATGGCAACTCGTAAATAGGCCGTGAGATCAGACCCGCCCTTTGATTATGTCGTTCACACGGCCTCGCCGTACCATTTCAACGTCCAGGACCCCCTGAAGGATTTCCTCCAACCCGCCATCTCGGGCACAGTTGGCCTCCTCAAGGCTGTCAAGGCATACGCCCCGACCGTCAGGCGACTTGTCATGACCTCTTCGTCGGCAGCGATGATCAATCCAGGCAATCATCCCAAGGTCTACGATGAAAGTGTCTGGGCACCGTTGACCTGGCTGGAAGCACTGGATCCCGAAAACACATACCGAGGCAGCAAAGTGAGCGAGATTCAACCAACTATCCAGACAGGCCATAATCAAACCATCACAAGTAAACACTGACAAAAAAAAAACATCCAGGTATTCGCCGAGAAGGCCGCCTGGAAGTTCATCAAAGAAGAAGCCCCAAACTTCGACCTCGCAACCATCAACAACACCTACACCTTCGGCCCCCTCCCGCGCCACCTCACCAGCCTAGACGCCACCAACACGTCCAACCACCGCATCCGCGACATGGTGCAGGGCAAGATGCGCGCCGCCCTCCCGCCGACCAGCCCCGTCTTCACCTTTGTTGACGTCCGCGATGTCGCGCTGGCACACGTGCGCGCCCTGACCTTGCCCCAGGCCGGCGGGAAGCGATTCTACGTCGTCGGGGGTTACTTCTCCAACAAGCGGCTGGCGGATATCGTCAGGCGGGTGAGGCCTGAGCTGGCGGGTGTGCTGCCGCCTGAGGATGCTGTTGATGACTTACCGGAGGATGTGTATCGGTTTGATAACTTGAGGTCGAGGGAGGTGTTGGGCATCGAGTATACGGATTTGGAGACGAGTGTGGGAGATACGGTGCAGTCGATTGTGGACTCTGGGATGCTGTGATGGAATTTCTGTATTAATTGCTGGAGAGATAGGCTGATTACATGCTTTGCCACGAGGAACAGCCAGAGGGAAATCCTCAACGAGGTTGCCTTCTCCGCTGCCGTGTCCCCCTGGCAATGATCAAAAAGGCCACCGGACACTCTTCTATTCCTCGTATGACAGACGGAACACTATGTAACCATGCACCAACCCACAAAACTAGCCAGTCCCATCCCATCTCTTTCTACGCCGATTCTTGAATTGGCTCCCACAACCAAGCCGTCTTCAGGTGTCCCGGCGGGACGCCCATCTCCATGCTGCCCCAGACAAACTGCCACACGGGCAGCCTGTCATCCCCCTCGGGGGCTCTCTCTATGTCGTAGAAGCAATTGACCGCCATGTTACAGATAAGAGGGTAGTCAAGCCCATCCTGAGCATGCAGCGAACCCCCAGTTAGCTTAAGCTGGATCCCCCCAGAAAAAAAGAAAAGGAGAAAAAGAAAGAAAAGAGCAAAGCATCATCAACTCACAATCGAAGCAAACTGGTCAACATCCCTCGCAGGGCTCCCAGCCCGGCACGACCAGGCATGGTTCCTCCGCCCGTAGACGCTGTCGCTGTTGACGGGCATGTCCTCGTCGGAGAAGCTGCAGTTGCCCAGCGGGCTGCGCACGACGCGCGGGTACTCGTCCACCCTGGTGAAGACGGCGCAGTCCGACGCCGTCGCCGCCCCTGTGGCGTCGAGGCAGCCGACGGCCGCCGACGGCACCGCCGCGTCGACCGTGCTGCTGTTCAGCACCCGGATGTAGCCCTGGCCCGTGAACAGCTTGTTGGCCTGCGCGGAGGCCGTGCCGGAGAGGGCGGCTGCGACTGCGGCTGCGAGGGCGAGAACGGTGGGGCGGAGCATTGTTGGTGTGGTCGGTTGGTTGGTTAAGTGAAGTGAGAGAAGCTCTGGAGATCTGGCTTGTAACTGTGTGGGTTCAGGGCTGGTGAGTGTATCTCTCCTTGGCCCTCTAGAGGAGGGATGTCGTCCGGCCTTTATGTAGATCCCAAAGGGACGTGTGACCGGGATGGCTGCATCAAGTTCCGTTACCCGGAGCTGTCAGAAGATGTTAGATCCTGACAAAGATAACAATAAGCTAGGATGTTGCGTAGCATCATCACAAGGGCGGGGGGGGGGGGGGGGGGGGGGGGGAACCGGAAACACCATAACCAATTGGGCCGGCAAAACACCCGCCCCCCGGCCCCCGTTCCCCAAAAGATTGATCAAAAGGCCCCACGGAAAAAACCCCCCCCCCCCGCCCCCCCCCAGGATCAGGAATCAGCAGAAGCAATTGGTCCGTCAAATCTCCCGTCCCCAGTCCCCAGTTCCCCAGAAGCTTGATCCAAAGGCCACACGTCAATCAACGCCTCCCATTCGCGGTGATCCCCACACGTCAGGCTCTTCTGGATATTAACCCGGCTATTGGAAACAAATTGCCAATTGGCCCGCCCCCGCGGGCTACTGCACCGCCACTTATATTACCTAGCAAATGGCTGCTCGTGGGCAGTCTCGCTACCAGGAAATCCCCAAAACCCGTGTGCAGCGGAAAGTGAAGTCGCGGTCGTCCCGGTTCAGACGACGGAGCTTGGAGGAAAGCTTGCAATGGGGGGTGGGCGCGGCTCCCATTGGCCCCAGCCTGTTCTGGGCGGCCGCTCATTTCCCAGGTCGATGAATGGGTCAGAAGCCTATTCCTACGTCTAGGTATCAACGCCCAGAGAGAGGATAGGCACCGGCGTGGAGGTTATTCAACGGGGTCATGCTCCTGGACTTCAGTTACTACAGTATATATATGTCTATGAATCCCTCGTGACTGAACGATTTGATATGCATAACCCCCTGCTTTTGTATCAGGAGGTCGTTTAGGAGGCGGTGCAAGAGGGCACAGGCACGCCAAACTCTATAACTGAGTCCGCGGGCAATCTTGTTAGAAGTTTCTGAAGGGTTTCTGCCAAAGGGAAGCAAGATGGAAGCTTTCCCCTGGAGCGTGGAAGACGGACCGTCGGAAAGGAAAACAAGCAGGTAGGTGCAGTAGCGTTGTCAAGATTTTCGAGAGGGTGTGTTGACTGCAACGGTTCGTGCCGATGTCATGTAGAGCAATGATTCGTGGCAAGTGCAGGACAAAGGCAGGGGCAACAAGAGAAGTCCCCTGGGTGATGGGAGCAATATTCACAATGTAGACGCAGCATCGAAGTTATGTTATGAGTCTGAGGTAGTCTTGTTATTTACTTACCTACCTGAGCTGAGTAGGAAAGGAGCGACTGAGTAAGGAAAGACCGGTAGAAAAGAGTGACAATTGTATTGCCCGCAGAAAAGAATGCGGAAAAGTCCCGCACAGAAACAAAAAAGCAAAAGTATGGATGCCAATGACAAAAGAGAAAACGGGGTTGTCCTTACCAAAACCATCCCACGATCAGAATACAAAGAAAAAAGGGCGAGTAGTCCTTACCAAATGACACTCGGGGTTATCATCGCCGACCTCGAGTATCTGCCACTCGTCGACAAACCCCAACATCATCGTCTTGGCTCCCCTGCCGTTATTACCTAGAATCCTAGACCCTACCGGAATCAATCCTGAATACAGACCAAGACCTTGTAGACAACCTGCTGGCGGTGCGTCGCACCCACCCAAAAGTCAGGCAAGTCACGGTCCCTGAGCCCAGGGTGACAGTACCCACTCCCCCGCGGCAGGTCCCGCGACATGGGCAGCCCCCACAGCCAGTTCCGGGCATCAGAGGGCGTCAGGTAATCGGCCTGATAAGCGGCGGCCGCGGCGAGCGCGGGGCCCGCGCAGTACCACGCCGGGTCCGTGGGCAGCACCTCGACGAAGCGGCACCTGTCTCCTGCGAAGACGCGCGCGGCCGGGTCGGGCGTGTTGCCGAAGAGGCGGATGCTGTCGTAGTCGACGAGGTAGACGGTCTCGAGGGCGGGGAAGTGCGCCGGCGCCCAGAGGAAGCTCTTGTCGCGGACGATCTGGGTCATCGTGCACAGGCCCGGGTTGCCCCTTGGCCAGTTCTCGTGCCAGGGGAGGGCGAGGTGCTTGATGTCTCGGAGGCGAGGGAAGGCGGAGCCGAGGATGACGTTGGCGAGGGGTCCCGCGCCCGCTATTACGCTTGGGTCGAACCACTCGGTTGTGCTTGGCCTGATGGGGCACCCCGTCTGGAGGTGGATGGTGTCCTGGCTCTTGTTGAAGATCAACCTGGTTGCGGGGTGACAGGGAACATTGAAGGACCCCCAGGGCGACTGGTTTACGAGTTCCGATTCGCGGTCGATAGCGTCCCGGCTTCTCTGGCATGCCTGTCGGACACGGTTCGTGACGACATAGGCGGAAAGGTTGTTTTCACCTGCCCAAGTGCATTCCCATGTATCGTAGTAAGGTGGAGCTGGTGGCTCAAGCCGGAGGTCGTTTCGAGGCGAGAGGATCGATGTGGGCCATGGATTAGAATCCGATGACCTGGGTCCGCGGCCTAGCTTGAAGATGTGAACTCCGGGGCTGCACCTGGATGCCTGCCAGACGGCGTCTTGTAACTCACCTGGAAGGTCCCGGAAAGCTTCGAACCGGTGTCCCATGTTTGGGGCTGAAGAGGGTGTCTGTATCTGTTGCTGATTTATACTCTCTGGTTCTTGACTGTGCTGATGATGAACAGGCGCTGGAGTGTTGGATTCCATGGCGAGATGTAAGGTCGGGGATGACTGCTTAAATACTTCTCTCGGACGAAGTTGCCTCGACCCTTTGTTGAGATTTAATGGTTCTGGGTCTGGAAAGAGGGCCTTGTTCATGTCATTCAGTCGCATATGCTTTAATTCACAAAATACAACAACGGGACACAATGGAATTGTCAGCAGAGGCGCTCTCTGTGTTTTTCACAAGAGCCTTGTTCCCCTTTGTCCCAGTCCCTGCTCAAAGCCATTGCAAATGTTCAAGACGACGGCATTGTTGATGACTCGGGGTCACGCTCAAAGAACCCGCCCTTCTCCTTACGACACCCTTTTGTCATCACAGGATGCCCCTCACAGCTTGCTCTTTTCCGCAAGCAGACTGTAAGATTTGGGAAGCGACTCGAGCAGGCTCCTGTCGATGTCGGCCACCTTATTAATCCCGGCGACGTTCATCAAGATGTCCAGGTCAGCCAACAGCCCCCGCAGGACATGCCTGACACCCGCCTCGCCCATGATACTGAGCCCCCAGATCCACAACCTCCCAATGAAGACAAACCTAGCCCCAAGCGCGAGCGCCTTGACGATGTCGGCCGCCCCGCGCACGCCGCTGTCGAAAGTGACCACGAGCCGGTCGCCAACCCTCGCCACGATCTCCTCCAGCGCGTCGAGGCTCGCCACCGCCCCGTCGACCTGCCTTCCGGCATGGTTACTGACGACGATGCCCTCGAACCCCAGCTCCGCCGCCCTCTCAGCATCATCGACACGCTGAATCCCCTTAATCAGAAACGGCTTCCCACCACTGATCTCCCGCCACCTATCACGAGCCCACACCGCCTTGTCCCACGACCACGCCCTCCCATGCCAAATGCTATCGATCCACATCGTCGCCGCCTCGACGGGCCTCTCCGAGGGGTCAACCCCGGCCTCAGCCAGCCTCCGCCGGAAAACCGGATCCGTCAGCCCCATCTCGGCCCCGGCACCCCGGTAAAACGCATAATTAGCCCCCGCCACATCGTCGTGCCGCCACCCGAGCTGCCACGTATCCGTCGTGAGCACGCACGCCTCGAACCCTGCCGCGTGCGCCCGCGCCAGCAGCGACAGCGTCAGCTCGTCGTCGTGCGGCATGTACAGCTGGAAGAAGCGCGGCGGCGGTCCGACACCACCACCGGCGGCGGCGGCGGACTGGCGGCGGCCGGCGTCGTGGGCCCCCGCGACGGACTCGATGGACCGCGACCCGGCCGTCGAGAGGCAGTACGGCAGGCCCAGCTCGCCGGCTACCTTGGCCACGGCTGGCTCGGCGTCGCGGTGGTAGATCTCGTTAATGCCGACGGGGGCGATGCCGAAGGGGGCAGACACGTCGTGGCCGAAGAGGGTCGTCCGGGTGGAGCGTGAGTTGGTGTCGACGAGCTGGCGGGGCACGATCTTGTGCCGGAAGAAGGCCTGTCGGTTGGCGAGGTGGGTGTGTGAGAGGCCGGCGTTGGAGGATGCGTAGAGCCTGCGAGAGTGTTTAGTCTCGTCGCTGGCATTGATTATATAAGGAGTGAGGGTCCCTTTCTCACCAGCCGTTCTCGGCCAGCTTCTTCTTGGCCAGTTCCTCAAGTTTATCTGGGTCTACATGGTCGTTAATCGAGATACATCTGCACGAACTGGGCAGGCCTTTTCATCACGTACGGGTATTAAAGAGGGGAGTCTCGCCCTCGTTCAATTTCCAAAACTGTTCGCGCTGGTACAGTGCCCAGGAGGGTGTGTCCCTCTTCTTGATGCTCGGCGAATTTGGGTCAGACATTTTGATAGGCCACGTTCAGGGATGCATAGAACCAGTTAGAAGTGATTTCCGAATATGATAATTAGTGAGGAGTTGACTGAGGACCTTTATCGTTTCTGTTTTGCTGGAGAGGGTTGAGGACAAGTCATGACGTAACAAGGGGGGTTGATGAGTCGTCATCCAACCGTAAGGGAACATCAATAGGAGACTATGTGGGCTACGTGCTAGGTATTTGTAATTCATTGATGTAGATCATCGCATAGTGGGTTCTAACCGCCTTTCAGTTTCTGTCGATTTTGAAAACGAGGAAGATATGGAAGTGACTGTTGGCGAGTTCTCTTCATCACCCATCGACGCATATATCGAACTGATCGATCCATTCTTCAACCAAAACCCCAGCCAAGATATGGATTCTTTCCGTCAGACTCTAAACATCAGAACGAGAAAGATCTTCTAGCTTGACGGCCGCTTCGAAGAAAATGCCGTGTAAAGATGGGTGCGGTATTACAAGCTTGTGCACGTCACGTTGATGGGCACTTTTCCATATTATATATCCATGCCTGCCTGCTCCGTAAGCACGAGCAAGAGGTGGATATTGACACGAACGGGTTTAATGGGCTAACAATCCGACGAGTTCGGTAGGACTAAACGGCGAGACCTTTGAAGAAGATAGTTGCTCCAGGCCCCCCGCAGTTCGTGATTTAATACCGGTGATGTTGACTGTTCAAGAAATTTATCAGGGAATAAATATACATGCAGCCCCGACATCTGGCTATTTCCCCGGGAATTCGCGACGTGTTGTCCATTTTACTCCTTCAAAACAAACAACACAACATCCGAGCCCGCAATTCCCCACCCATAGGCCGATTTGCCCGATTTGCAGCAAAAGTCTGGGCCCTGAGGGACCCTCTCGACACGGCCGCCGGACGACGCGGCTTAATATGTGTCTCCCTATCTCTCCGTCTCCCGATTCGAGCACTACCCACTTTAACCGTCCCCGGGGTGCGTTGCCTGGTCGTTCCCGTTTAAAGCTTGTCTAACCCACCCGAGAGCCGCGTTTTAATTTCCGTCCCCTCCCCCTATCGTCGTCGTCTCCTGTTGCCGGATATTTGTCCCTATGAAAGCTTATTTGCATCGGTGAATTTTTCCCTATTGGTGAACCCCTGGTTCCTACGATATCGCTTGGTAATCCGGGTCGGCTCGTGTAGGAAATACCGCATCGAGAGTCGTCTGCAGACCTGCGGTCGTGAGGTGGCACGGTAGGCTGATACGGACCATTGAGTCTAGCCTGTTCGAAGAAGATTGGCATGTAATGAACAAGAGAGTGGTGGCATATGTCTTGGCAGTGGAGGTGAGCATATCGTGGCTATAAGTCGATGCCCAGACGTATATATATAGGGACAGTATCGAGCACCATCCTGGGATCGCAATTCATTGTTTTCTTGTTGGCTACCTTTTCTTGGAATACAATCAGAAGTCCCCTTGTCCGGAACGGCCTGTGATAAGGTTAATCACACGCACACTAGCGCTTGCCGCCACCGCCCTTGGTCTGAAAGCAGACTTCAAGAAGCCGTGTAGCGATTCATGGGACAGATGTGGATGCGCTCTCGAGGCAGACTATTGTAACTCAATATACTCTGAAAGCGGTCGACAGTCTTCAGACCCCAGCAAGCCCCCATCTCAAGGTTACAGCCCATCATCACTTCGATGACCGAAGAGAGTTGCCCAGTATCCAACGGACTTGCATCTTGCTTATCAAAAGGGATCTAAATTCAAGTGGCCAAGCAGACTTTGGACGATCCCTTTCCTCTTTTAGGGTCAAGGTATGAGGAGTCGTGGAAGAGAGTGTGGAATTCCTTCTTACAGACTCAGGTTCTAAGTGAACGGTGCCTCGAAGACTCGTCCTACCTAGAATGTAAGACGCAAAAGGCGACCAGACAATGGTATTGTGCTAACAAAGAGAAACAGGGCACAAAAGTGAAACTGTCTTGGGCCAGTTGTGGTCCTAGTAGTTAGTAAAAACGGGCCGGGGGACTTTCAAGAGACCTTCGATCCCGCCAGTCTCCCGGACAACCCCCGATTCCAGCTGCAACGCATTTCCCAGAAAATCAAGGCTTACTTAAGTGAGCAGACTCATACAACCATTCTAATTGCGGTGACTGTATCCAATGACACGGGGAAGGGATGTATCGCCACACACGTGCAGACCTATGGTATGAGGCAGTGCCTCTTATAACAGCTCGCCGACCTCATCCCCAACACATATATAGAGGCCTATGTCAATACCACCCAAACCATGCACACATTCCCATTCAAGCACGCCGATATCCAGAGCGCCAGACGCCCCAAAAGAATCAACAGCCAACAGCAACACCATCACAAAGCCCACACAACCTCCCTAAGCCACCGCCCAATCTCAGCAACATACGCCTCCGTCTTCATCTCCGCGTCCCGCACCGTCCTCTCCCCACCACCCATCAGGCCCCTGAAGTTCGGGTTATCGAACCCATGCACCACATCCGGCACAAGCAACCACTTGACCCCTCCCCCCTCCCACCTCTCCTCAAACGCAAACCTCTCATCCCCCGTCCCCTCCAACTGCCCCCACCCCGCCCCCGCCCCCGCCGCCGTAGCCCCCTCCCCCTCCTCCCTCCCACAAACCCGCCACGCCACATCCCCACTCCTCGCATCCGGCCTCCCCCTCCGCCCCGGATCCCCCGTCCCCTCCCCCGCAAGCCGACACGCCAGCCTCCAGCTCTCGTGCGCGAGCATATCCAGCTCCGCCGCGACGAGGCACACATACGGCGGCAGGCTTGCCCGCGGCGCGAACTCGGGGCTCAGCAGCGGGTCCCGCAGGTCGTGGCCGTAGGGGATGTAGCTCCAGTCGAACGTCGGCGCCAGGCTTCTCAGCGCGTCGGCCGCGGACCCGCGCGGTGGGCCCAGCGACGGCTTGAACGGCCTCGTGGCCAGCTTGGACGCCACCGGGACGGACAGGTCCAGGGCGCCGTAGACGCTCAGCGCGGCGGCGGGGGGCGCGAGCGGGTGCGACCTTATGCTCGGCAGCTGGGCCAGGGCCAGGGCGAGGTTGCCGCCCGCCGAGAAGCCCAGCAGCGCGGTGCGGGCGGCGCGCCCCCCGGATGCGGCGGCGGCGGGGGACCTGTCGATGGGCAGAGATTCGTCGGCCAGCGCGGCGAGGACGAGGGCCTCGAGGTCGCGCAGGCCCGTCGGGAAGGGCGAGCGCGGCGCCTTGGAGTAGTTGAGCGCAATCACCAGCGCGCCCTGCGAGTCGGCAAAGTGTCGGTTCCAGTCGTCGTCGTCGGCCGAGCTGCCGATGCAGAAGCCGCCGCCGTGGATCGAGAAGAGCGTCGGGAGGGTCTGCGGTGAGGTCTGGTCGTAGGTCTGCGGGAAGAAGATTCTGGGGGTTGCGGATCAGTACACCGGGGGGGGGGCTCTTTTGTGGGCGGGACACGAAGCGCATCCATCTTGCATAGCGCCAGGCAGAGAGGCTCACCGTATCGGCAGATATGGACGGCACTCGTAGGTCTTGACAATGTTGGGCCCCCCGTCGGGAGGGTAGAAGTACTCCTTCCACCCACGAAACCACATCGCCGGCAAAATGAGGCTCTGCAGCCCGTAGATGTGCGTCGCGAACGATATCTTGGAGAAGAAGGGCGGCTGCTCCTTCGTCAGGGTCCCCCCCTCGAGCTCATTACTGAAGGCCGGCCCATCATGTTGGCCGTCGGCGCCGGCGCCTGAGCTGTCGCCCGCCATGGCTTCGAGGTTGTGCAGCGGCGGGAAGCGGAGTGGGGGTTCGCGAAGATGCGGGGATAACTACCGCCGTCTACCTAGGGAGGGTTGGTTATTTCGAACCGTGGGAGTCTGTGTTGCGGAAGCGAAGGTGAACGGTCAATGCAGAACGACTCGGGCGCCTGAAGCTCTCAATTAACATCCAAAGGCAAGCTCGCGCAGAAACATTACCATACCTGGTCTCATAAAACGGAAACATGGAAGAGGGGCCTGCCACGCAGCTGCGCCAAAGCTCGTCCAAGTGGCTCGGCAATCGACAGCCGCAGAAAAGCGGCAGGGGTTTGGATCGACAAGGCGGATCGGGAACAGGCCACGTCATGTCTCAGATGCCCCAATGGGTCAATGCGACCAGCAGCAGCTGACTGCCACAGGGTAATCGCTGGACCTGCTATCACGTGGCAACCAACCCCCTTGCCAACATGCTGGGCACTTGAGGGTGACACCTAGAGATGTAACAAAAAGCGTCCAATAGAAATAACACACAAGAATAGCTACAGTACAGTTACACGGTCGTCCCATCTCACTCTATCCAACCAATGCCATCCATCCCATCCAATGATGAAATAACCACCCCTCAGCTCATGCCTCCCCTCTCCCGCGCACCAGGCCCAACCCCAACACTGAGCCCAATCTCGTCCTCGTCGGGGTCCTCAATGCTCGTCCTCCGCGTCGCCTCCACAGCCCTGTCAATCCTCTTCCCGTCCTCCCCGACAACGGTCTCGTGGGCCTCGAGCTCGAGCGGCTCCTCCGAGAGCACGTGAGCCGCCCCGTCGTCGCTGCCGCTACCGGTACCGGACCCTTCCTTGCCCTCCTCCACCTCCTCGCCGCCCTTGCCCTTCCCTCCGGCACCGAACGCCTGCGATGAGAATGGCCACAGGCTGCCAAAGGGTGACGCGACCGACTTGCTGGCCGTCGGGTGCACGGGGAGCGGCTTGAGGAGAACCTTCTCCCGGGCCGGGTCGATGCCCGTGGCGGAGCCCGCGCCCTCGGGTCCTCCGGCCTCGCTGCCGTCATTGTCAGCAGCACCCCGCTTCCCCGCCGGCGCGTCCACCTCGGGCATGGCAAAGTCGCCGAATTCCTCGTCGTCCATGTCCTCGTCAACCTCGCCCTCCTCGTCGCCGACGCCGGCCGAGTCGTCGCTGTCGTCCCTGCCGTCGCCGAACCTCTCCGTCTCACGGCCCCTCTCCCCGCCCCCTCTCTTCATGCCCCTCCTCGTCGTCCTGACCACGCCCCTCCACCAGCTCCCCCTATTCCACCCACTATGCCCGCCGCCGACACCGCCGTCGTCCCGGCCATCGTCAGACCCATTACCGCGCCCGGCACCACCCACACCATTGTCGTCGTCATCATCGTCATAATCGTCGTCGTCCGCAAACGGATCCCTCGGCTGCCACAGCCGATCGGTCCCGCTGAAGGAAGAGGGCAGCTCGGGCGCGGCCTGCAGGCCCCTGTAGACGTTGAATCCCCCCGCCGACGCGTCGCCCTCCTCCCCATCTGATCCGCCGTTGGCGCCCCCGGCCCCTGTCTCGCCTGCCGCCGCCTCCGCCGCCGCAGCCGCTGCCGCGTTGCGCTTGTTCATCGCCAGGCGGGCGGCGAGCTGGAGGCGCGCGCGGGAGGGCGGGATATTGAGCGGTGGAGGCGGGGGCGGAGGGGGCGGGATCGAGGGCGGGTCTATGGACGAGGACTGGTTGGCGTTGAGTGGGTCGGTGTAGGCTCGGAACTGGGACTGAAGTTAGCTGTTTGTCCAAACGATCGTAGTCTAACTAAGTCATGATATGTCAAAAATGATGCTATGGAGAGGCGCTGAGGATGCCAAAGAGCCTGGCAAGAGACCAGGAGCAGCAGAAAGTCGGGCACGGTAGTCCTGGGCCTGGAAGTGGACGGTCGAGGGGTCCTTGGTTGGCTTCGGCGTGAAAAGGTAGTCGTCGAATGGCCAAGAACAGGGCTTAGCAATACAAGGAGCAACAAAGAAGGTCACTCCTGGCAAACACCAAGACCAGCCACTCAAGTGGGAATGCTGCAGCCGCCAAGGAGCTCGTTGAAGCAATGGACTATAGAGAAGTCCCGGCTAATAGAGTCATTTGTCCTGTGCCAAGGTTGCATGATCGTCTTGTGGCAACGGAGCATCGTAACACTGCCCAGCCTAGATAGTAGGATTGCGAATGCCCGCGAGAATCCCGGACCCCCAGCAACAACCGAGGCTGGGCAGTGGGTGACCTTTTGATCTCCCAGGAGGAAAGACCTCGACCTGCAGCCTGCGATTGGCTAAAAATCCAGGAAACGCTGAAGGATCAAGTCCGGGAAGCTGTGAGACCAAATCCAGGAAACAAACACCGTAATTCAGCATGGCCATGGGGGTTTCCATCATGACGTCGCGACCTCGGGGGAATGGGTCCAAGTCCGGACGTTGGTGAGCAGTGGAATCTGCGCCGTCATCCCAGGACAATGGCTACCCACGCAGCCGTCGCTTCCTGCCCTGGCGGGAGAAGGCCGGCTGAGAGACCTGGCTGGTCCTCCTCCTCGTGGTCGCTGCTCCGCCACTCCGTGTCGGCTTGCTTCCAGGTCCTCGAGGTCGAAACCAGGGTCACCAAGGTCCTCCGCTTGCTCAAAGTCCACTCCCCCCATGGCCTCCATGGCCTCAGACACCAGGGATACCAGCTCTCCCTACCTGGGAGCACCCGCAGCGCTGTCAAGCCCAGCGCCGTCCAAGGGACGCGCACTATTCGACTACGGGGAATAATAATAATCACTAACCTCGTTGTTGACGTCCTCCTCGCTCTCCTGCTCCTCGTCCTCGTCCTCGTCGCTGCTCGAACCGAACCCGCTCATGAGTGTCCCCGCGCTGATGGCAAACGGCCCGATGCCGTTGCCGCCGTTGTCGCTCATGTCCAGGGACCCGTTGAGGCCCGCGTCGGCGAGCGCGCTGGACGTGGAATGCGTGCCGCCGCCGCCTCCGGAGCCATTGCCGTTGCCGCCGCCGAGAGATGACAGACCCATGCTGGACAGTCCCGCGGCGGAGAGGCCCGACGCGCCGGCGCGATTGCTCATGGCCACCTCGGGCCGCACGCCGCCCAGGATGGCGTTGTCGCGCTCCCGCGTCTCGGCCAGCGCGCCCTCGACGTAGTTGATCCACTCCTGCGGCATGACCCGGTCGAGGACGGCGTCGCTGAGGAGCTCGGGCGGGTGCCGCTCTGTGAATTTGACCACCTCCTCGGCGATCAAGGTCAGGTGGCCCATGTAGCCCATGCGGGTCTTGGTCTTGGCCTGCGACATCTCACTGGCTATCTGGCCGTTGATTATCTGCGACGTAATATCCGCAACCTCGAAAAGACTGATGGCCAAGGTGGGATTGTAGCCACGATCCATGGGGCCGTTGAAGACCTGCTGGACGACATCGTAGACGACATTGTGCAAGAAATTGTTCCACGGATACTTGAAGAAAAAGGACAGGATTGTGGGCACGACTCGGTACTCGGCAAATTGCATCTTCAGGTAGTCGCCAACCACGGGGTTGATCGGGTCTTCCTTCGCAGGCGGGCTCGGCTCGGCTGCATGACCGACGATGATGGACGCCTCGCCCATTTCGTGCTCGCCGACATCTGTCCCCTTCACCCTGCTCTCCTCCTCTGCGGTGGCGGGCTGGTCAGGCAGCACGGCCTTTCCACCTTCAGATGAGCCATCTGTTACGGCGTGTCTCTCTTCGGAGAACAAGGGTGCAGGCATATCTTCGGCATGGGCCGACAAGACGTCAGGCGCAGGCGGCTGCTCGTCAGTCCCAGTGTCCAAGTCAGGTAAAGTGGGCGTGGGGATGGCAGGCGTCGCCGACTGCTCGCTAACCGCTGCGGCTTCATGTCCCTCGCGCTGGGGTTCGGAGACTGTGGGAGGTTTGGCGTCCAGCGAGGACGCAAAAATTTCCTCGATGGACTCTTCCAATTTCGTCTCGCCCTCTGGTTGGGATTTCTCCTGCGCGGGTTCGGATTTCTCCTCCGCGGGTTCGGCAGGCTTCGGTTTTGACGGAGAGAGCGGGGCCACCATCAGTTCCGGGTCGTCAAAGTCGGATTTATCGTCCTTCGAATCAAGCTCGCGGACGTTCAGCCGTGGAGAGCTCAGCGGCTCGTCGACAAAGTCGTCGTCGTCCTTGTCCAGAAACGGCGTCGTGGGAGGATGGGTGGGCACATCGGGGAGATCGGGCATGTCCTCCTCGGCTCTCACGAATTCGTGAGAAGTGTCCTCATCGCCGTGAGTAACTTCCTCGAAGCCGTCGTCATCGGCAGATATGTTCGTGACCTCGAGTCTGCGGCCTTCATCGTGCGTGGAGGAATGCGAGATGTGCATGGTGAGGTCCTCGGCCGAAGAGTGGACTTCTTCGCCGCGGAAGCAAGGGAGCTTGCCGTCCCTTCTGAGCCGCTGGCGCTCCTCATCGCGAGCCGCAATAAGCTCCTCGGACCCGACCTCGTTCAGTAGGGCCATATTGCTACAGTGCAAAAGTTCGGCCATCAGCTCGCACGTCTTGAAGCGGTCGAAGCCAAGCGGCTCTATCTTGTCTCCGAACGTCGAATCCAACCGCTCCTTCTGTGCGGGAGCATTCATGATGAGGTTCATAAAGTCCGGAACGTGCTGGGCAAACAGCCGGAGCAGGGTGCCGAGATAGATGGGATCGCGGCTCGAAGGCGCAGAGCTCGGCTCCGCTCCGACGTCGGGGTCGTAGTCCGAGTTGTTCTTGCGGATGACCTCGATGATAATGCCCACACCGACCGTCAGAGGGTTCCCGCCGCCGAGCATATATTTGATCAACTGCTCGACGCAGGGCTTCGAGACCAGTTGTCGCGTAAGTTCGTTGGGGCCGATGCATGTCTGCTCGTTCTGCGACGCGTTTGCGGAAACAGTGATGATGGCTTTCATAAAGTCGCCAGCGGATGTCTGCGTCGCCCAGCTATGCTCGGGCCCGAGGAAGGAGAGCAGAGTGGGCATGACATCCTGGGTGTACAGCCACTCGACAATGCCTTGGCCGCTCTCAGTCCGCTCCAGGCTGATGGTCTTCAGCAGCAGGTCCATGATCATTGGGCAGTCGACATGTTTCAGCATGTCCGGGACGGCATCCTCCAGAGACTTGAGCAGATCAATCATCTCCTCCGTCTTCTTGTCGAAGAGGGATTCGTTGACTTTGGTGAAGTAGCTCGCTTGTAGGGGATCGAGGGGCGTCGGCCGCTTCAAGAACTGCCAGAATTTCCGCAAGAGGGGTTTGCTCTCCATCAAGGCCTCGTAGATGGACCAGTTGTCGGATGATAAAACCTCGGCCGCGACGAAAGCATATCTGTTGCGCTTCCTCTCCCCCTCTTCCTCCCTGTCCATGTCTGTGGCCCGAGACGATGCTCTCGGCCGAGAAAAGGGAAGGGTTATTCCTTTACCCTTGGCTTCGTCTCCCTCCTCTTCGTCATTGTCCGGTGTGGCGACGGGTTCCAGCTTTGGTGTGACGACGTATTCCAGTAGCCCCTCGAGGACACCGGGCTCCCGAAGGTACTCGACGAGTTTGGCATTGTGTTGTTTGAGCTCCTGAATGAGGTCGCCTTCGTCGAGTAGATCTTCAAGCGTAAAGTCGGGCTTGTCGAGAATGGTGTCGATGGCAGAGATGCTGGCGTAGGCGCCAAATCTCCAGAACATCTTGGCAGTTGAGTGCCAGCTACGTCACCGCGTCGGGCACGTGGCGGCGACAACGCCAAACGGAGGAATATATGGGGTTTCGGATTCAGATGTTCGCCGTCGAGGCAGGACATGCGTCGATGTCGGACTACCAAGGGAGGGAGGGAAACGATGTCGGTGGGGAGAAATATATCGTGCGACCCAAGCCGACTCCGATCGCGGTCTATAATCGTGTGCTAGGAAAAAAAATGCCTATGCAAATACTAGTATGACTAGTCGTCGTGGATGGGGTATCTCGATGTATCTAGTATCTGAAGCAGAGCGATAAAGTCAGTAGGCTGGTCGTTGTGAAGATTTGTCTTAGATGTGATGATGTAAGAATGAAGCTTCCGTGCCCCGGCGGGGAATTGCACGGCGTGTCAAGCCTCGTGAGCGAAGCATGTGACGGTGGCAGAAGGTGCAGCGAGCTGGAGAAGAGGGCTTGATTGAGGCGTCTCTCTCGCAGTTGCGCGGCCGGAGATGGGCAATGCTGCTCTCTGGCGTCTCGCGGACGGATGACTGGGGAAGAAACCTGAATGGAAGAGATTGGGGGAGGTCACGGACCTCAGCGCCGGTATCCTTGAACAACAACGGAGATAAACCTTCTGATGGTACAAATTACAAATGTTGTCGCGACGCGGAATGATGGATGTTGGAGGCCATCGAGCGCTTGGCCGGGTTGAGCGACGTGTGCGCGGTAAGAGCGCTGGCGATGGGCGATGCGGATTATTTTGCAGTCGAAATTGAAATGAAGTCGGGAGGAGTGTCCCGAAGTCGTTGATTCTGCCTCGTGCGTCCACATTGGCGCTTGCCTGGATTTGCGCCCACCAAGCCGCCCAAACATTGGTTCGTTCGGGCTGGGCCTTCCCCGGTCACCGCGCCTTTTCCACTGTCACCTTTTGCAACCCAACCAACCATTTTAGTCAAACTTTTTTCGGTCTCTTGAAGATTTTGAATTTCGATAACCCGTCTCGAAAGCTTCCTTTTGACGCAATGTGAGCTACGACTGCATACAGACTACCTACCTGAGATACTTATGCTGCAGATACGCATACTTAGGTAGCATGGAATACCTATGGACAAACGAAAGAAGCCCCCACTCTCTAGATCTCGCGCATTCGAACCAGGCATCTGTTCACTTCGCATTAGGCACCTCTGTTAATGTTAAGGCCCGACGAGACCGCCTGGGTTATCTCCATCCTAAGCGGATCGCATCACCTTCCCTGGAAAGACAGCGCTGTAAAAGCACGTGCCTCGAAACATCCGCGAGTCATGTGATCTTCCCTAGCTCCCCCACCTGCTTGTTTCAGATCACCCCTTTTGTGGGCGGCTCACCGCCGAGTGTCTTCTTGACCTGACCAGGTGCGAGTTCCCATCGCCAGAATGTCTCAAATGGGCTCAGAGTCATGTATTGACGTCAATAAATTCGTAGCCATCGCTGAATATATGTATCAGGTGCCGTCATCAAGTCCTACCTCTCTATAGGTACTATTGTAATAATAACGGGATCAGTGGGCCAAACATCATCGTGCCACATCCCTACCCTTTCGGCCTCTTTGTCGCACAGGGCCCAGTACTTTCCATGCTCCAGACACTCAAGCCTTTCGATGCCCTCTTCGCTGTCCTCTTCATCTTCTGTGTCCCAGTCATCTTCACTCTCCCCGCCATCTCTGTTCTCTTCATCTTGACCCTCCCCGCTATCTCTGCTCACTTCATCCTTCGAGTCCCGGGAGTACATTTCGCTCAAGCTAACCTTATACTGCCATCCCTCCGATAGAACGGCTACAAGCCCCAGGCGCTGGAAAGTCCCCATCGCTCCTGTGAACTTGACGAGACCTACACACATCAATGAGGCCCGCCCTCTAACATTATCGGCTCTAAAAATGGGTAGACACCATATTTCAAAGTACTTATCCTTGTCTGGTTGGCAGTCAAGCGCGATGAAGCCAACGATCTTACCTGACTCGGGATCGACGACCTCAGATACCCATTGGAATTGGCACCCACTGCGATCGACGATACAGCGGTTCGACAGCGGCTGAACAAGCGCTCTCTTGAGCCGGCCTTGCAGTTTCAGAAAGGCCCCAGGAAGGACTTTCCCATGGGATTATCGGTCTTGTTTTCCGGCTCACACTTTGCTTCGATGACTGTCACGGAGTGCTCATTTGAATCGCCAGCCGCCCGGGGCACGGGCTTCACGAATCCGTTTGGATGCTAGGACCAAGACCAGGACGGCGCGAGGTATGTGTGGCCGTTAGCGTTGGTATCCATGTTCGCCCTGGGATGGACGTCCTCCCCAGGTAAACCCTTGTACAATCCTAGTCCCCATTCCCAGACTAGGTCTTCAAGCCATAAGCCAGCGAGGTATGTTTGATTGTAAGGCGCATTCATAAGGGTAGCCACGCCTGCAACAGCGGGAAGCTGGTCGGCAATGTCCGTCACGTGTCGCCTACTATGGGCCTCCATGGCTGCGTACCATGTAGTAAACGGAAAACCCGAGGGATCAGCGGCACGGCGGTCCCTGGAAATCCACTTATGCACTTCGAACTCTTCGAAGTTGTCTGATGTATCAGCAACTGGCGCCGACTCGCCAAGAACCATCTCCCTGCAACGCCACTGCTGGCCATCGAGCCCGAAATCCAAGGTCCGACTGGATAGGATTCGCTCTTGAAGGACCCAGAGCCTGGTGTGCAGATTGGGAACACCTTCAAACCGCCATCTACCAATGATAACACAAGTTGGCCATAGGTGCAGAGGCTGCAGCAACAGATTGCGATGTGAGAGACTACGAGGAAATATTGAAGGCTCCAACGAGCCGTAGAAAGGATCGGCGATGAGGGGAGTCGTATCGACGTGGAATTAGAGACAAGCTTGAGGAGGGACAGCGTGCTAGCAAGAAGTCGTGGGCAACAGCGCTGCCAAGCTCCGCTTGAAGCTGTTGTAGAGTTGCTCAGTTCTTTCTCGCGGAGGGATGTCCATGGCGAGGTACGGGGGATAATCTAGAATCTGAGACTGTATGAGACATTTCAAAGGAGAGCTCAGCTTCACGACGTCATGGCAACTAGGTAGAATATTCTACCCCTGCTCTGGTGAGGTAGGTTAGGGGGGTTTGGTTAGGTCAACAAGACACTCGGGTGCATGGAACTACACATACTTCACCACTCGTTCTTGGAGTCTGGTGCCAGGTGTTTGTGCAATAATCATTTTCGTAGCATAGCCTGTCTGTTAACGATTGTTTCTGGAAGACAACGATGGATTCAAACTTCAATAGGCAACCGTAACTATTTTTGCTTCCCTGCAGAGACTCAGGCATTGGTGCGTCAAGTAATTTTTGAGTTGACTAAACAGGTCCATATTTGTCCAACTTTGTTACGTCCTACCTCTAGTTCTTTCAGAACAACGCCGATATGGCAGAGTGAAAACGGCTACCTTGAAGGGTGGTTCGGGAGGTAAGGGGCCATCACACATTGTCTCCAAGGCAAAATGAAGTCGCCACCAACATAGTAGACAAGTTGCAGTGGCCACCGTAAGAGATTGATGTAAACTGTCGACGACGCGCCTGGTGCCTTTCCCTGCTCAGGGGGTTGGCATCGGCACAAACCGGGTGGGCGACAGGACGGGGAACTTCGGCGCATGGGGTCGGGGGAAGGTTCAACATCGGGGACTTGGGGGCTATGCAGAGAGGTGAAGGGTTCTTTAGAGTTAGATACCGGAACCAGTCATCTTTTCCCCCAAAGGAGGCAGGACCAGGGAAACTTCAACAACAACTCGCGAACTGCCAAAACCATGAGGACGACGGCGATAATGATGATGTATGAACTATGCTGCTAAAGGCAGAGGGCCAATCCTCCAAACAGGGTATCCAATGCTCCGTAATATACAAAAAAGGCGGGCGCCAATTCCACAGTCCTATGCCCGCCAGACAACGCACCCGATGCCATCAACAGGTACGCCCTACACGCATCACTGAGTCTTGACCGGATGGAGCGCCACATTAGGCGCATACACCCTCCCGCCCTCAACACCAAGCAGATACGGCAAGTCCGCCCGCCCGGCGTCGCCCGCGACCCACGCGTCGACAATCTCCCTCGGCCACTTATTCTCCCACCACCACGACAACCCCCCCTCGGGCGAGCGCTGCGGATCCGACGGGCCCAACCCGCCCGACGAGTTCCTCGGCCCACCACGATACCAGTCCCTCGCCAGTTCCGCATCGTCCCGCCGCCCGAAGTACACGGGCTGCGGCGGATAGCTCATCTTGAGGCCATGCCACATGGCGAAGCTCGGCAGCGTCGACTCGCTCGGCAGGCGCACCCCGAGCCGCACCTGCGCGTCGTGCACGGCCAGCAGGAGGGCCCTGCTCGACCGCATGATGGCCGGCGGGCAGAAGAGCCGGGGTGTGTCGCGCCCGCGCCGCAGCCCGCCCACCCAGTCGCGGTACACCCACGTGGTGGACGAAGTCGCGTCGGCGCACGCCGACGTCACCACCACGTCGGCGTCCTCGCCCACGCCCCAGGCTCCGGCGCCGCGTGCGTCGTCCCGGGGCCGTCGGACGGGCGGCACGGGCCCGATGGGCGACACGTCGGGGATGCGCACGGGGCCCCAGACGCGCGACCCCCCCGCGTTGGCGGCGTCGACGGCGGCAGCGAAGGCGGCGTAGTCGCCGTCCTCGGCGGGCACGTGGGGGAAGGTGCTGCGCTCGAGGGCCTGCTTGCGGGGCTCGGCGCGCGCAAAGGCCGAGACCGCGTCGAGGTACGCGCCCGCGTCGCCGAGGAAGCGCACGTCCATCTCCAGCTGCCAGTAGTGGTCGAACTCCGGGTAGTGCAGCGCGAACAGCTGCAGCGGCTGGAACACCTGCCACTCGGTCCTGTGCTCCCCGACCTTGGGGTACCAGCTCTTGAGGAGGGCCTCGTCCCATAGCAGCGCGATCGAATGGAACTCCTCGGGGATGTTGGCCGCTTCGAAGGCCTTGTCGTAGCTCTCCTTGGACGCGAAGATGTTGCTGTCTTTGCCCCGGATATTGACCAGCAGCACCACGGCGTATTCCCCGCCCGTCCTCAGCGACGTCTCCACCATGAGCGACCGGAGGTTGAACATGTCCTCGGGCTTGTAGTGGAAGCCGTTGTAGGCACGGACCACGATCGCCGTCCGCCTGGTGCTGTTGAACTGGTCCCAGGTCGGAACAGCTGGAGGCACCTCCGCGTCCGTCGGGCGGAACCTCGGCTCGTTTGTGAACCCGGTCGCTGCCCTGGGGAATCGTTGCTTGTTCTGCTCAAAGCACTTGTTCTGCAGCCCTCCCCAATTCACCTTGTCCCAGTCGACCTTCGCCCGACCGTAGGCCCCGTCCTCCTCTCCATACCCGTACGGCCCGTATCGACCATCGACCGTCATCCACGTCTGTTCGAGGCCAAGGTCTTTGTGCGACCCGATAAACGGAGTTGGATACGCTGCAAGGGGGGGATGCTGTTAGCAGGGTTGTGCGCCGACTCCGATGAGAAGGTGAGAGGGACTGGATGGGGTCCTCACAGATGTTCAGCTTTACGGATAGCAGCTCGTCATCGGGGCTGGACGACAAGTCGCGACCCCTAGGCCCCTGGCATGCCACCCGCTTGCTGAGCGGGGCCAGCGGCTCGGCCACGGGCATCCGCTTCACTGAGTGGTCTTCGAAGAAGTTCAGCGGCGCGAATTCCCATGTCGGCGGCGCCATGATATACAAGGTGAGTATCGACGAGGCGCAGAGCATGAGCGCCACCAGCGCCAGGCGCCGGGGGCGCCGGCAGGAGCGCGAAAAGCTCATCGGGAAAGAGGTTGGTCGGGGCCAAAAGTTGGGAAAATGCTACCGAGTTTCTTCCGAGGTGGAAATTCGAGGCTGTGATGGCTGGCGCATGGCTTCAAAGTGAATCTCCTCAAGACTCATGTAGTCGATAACGATGCATTGGAGGCGAATGAAGATAGAAAGAAGGATGCCGAGGCAAGGAGAAGGGAGATTGCGGTGGTCATTTGACGCCGCACGGCTGCAAAAAAAAACCGGGAGCCGTATCTTGGGGGGCGGCCCAGCCCCCCCGTCTACTGTCTCGGGGTCAATGCCCCACTCCCCCGAGCCCCAGGATAACGTTAAAAGGACCCCATAATCCTACCTAAATGATCCGTACAGGATCCTACTAACCTTAAAAGCACGGTATCTCGCCTAAAGCCCCGACTGCCTGCGTAATATTCGTACTTCAGTGGTATCTAAATTCAATGCAATGCAATGCGAACACAACTCCGTCTCTCGGAATCGCAGCTACAAGTGCAGGCACTACTAGCCTTCAGGACGAGGAGAAGTGATTGGATTCGCCAGCTACCCATCTATCTGATCTACCTAGCCATGCATTTCTCGAGGTACCTCTTTTTTGTGCCTGCCATGTCTAGAGTGCTTTTCCACCGCAACGATCGTCAACTAAATACGAGCAAAAGCAAGCGATTTTGGGCCAATTTCACTTTTCGTTTTCTGGTCCGACATGGTTCCCTCTTCTTAAGCTACCGCCGCCGGGGCTTCTTCCGGTGCAGCTGGCGTGGCACTCTTGGCGTCGACGACAGTATCCACGGTGAGGTTCTTCTTCTCGGTGAAATGACGGGGGAGGCGATTCTCGTTGTCCGAGTACGGATGACCAGCCTCCTCGCGGGCCATGTCATTGACCCATCGCTCGTTGCCCTTCAGGCCGCCCTTGCCGTTCTTCTCGACGCCAACCTCGGCCCATTTGGCGGCGAGGTAGAAC
Organism: Phialemonium atrogriseum; assembly: GCF_030411735.1. NCBI lineage: Eukaryota > Fungi > Ascomycota > Sordariomycetes > Cephalothecales > Cephalothecaceae > Phialemonium > Phialemonium atrogriseum. Next base: position 86,693 of record NW_026848156.1, on the reverse strand, counting down.
CACCCGAGGGCGTTGCCAACGGTGCCGACCTCGTCCGAGACGCCCGTCTTGGCAGCATAGCTCATCTTCTTGTATAGATTGTCGTCGGTGAAGAGCTCCATGAGGTGGCCGGCGACAGCCTTCCAGTCGCCCGGGGTGACAAGGAAGCCGTTGACGCCGTCCTTGACCTGGAGGGGGATGCCGCCTGCCTTGGTGGCAATGATGGGGCGGCCAGCATGGAGAGCCTCGGAGACCTTGACCTCAAAGCCCTCGCGAGTAGAGAGTTGGAGGACGACGTGAGCTTTGGCGATGAGGGTGTTGAGCAACTGATCGTTCGGTTCCAAGCGCATGACACTGATGTCCTTCATGAGATGCGGGTAGTGTGTCTCAAGTTGATTCATCGTCTGGTCATAGATCAAACTGGCATCAGGATCATCGACCGATCCATTGCCACAAACGACGAGCTGAGGGACGTCCACGATACCGGCCTTCTCGCATCGGCGGCGGAATTCAGCGTACGAGTCAATGACAGTCGGGATGCCCTTTGCTGGGTCGAAGCGGGCCACCTGGATGATGTACTGGCGGGCCGGCCAGTGCAGCTCGGTCCTGCACAACGGTCAGCTACAGATATCTTGGACATGGCGTTTAGGCCGTGGGCAGATACTCACATGCGCTGGGAGTGGCACGCAACATTGTAGATGTGGCCATAGTAGCCAGAATCCCAACTATTCATTGGCTTATTGAGACCATCGAGCCAATCGGTTGTTGCCGGGAGGTAGACGACCTTCTCCTTCGGAACCGTGTGAGGGACGAAGATGGGGATCGGGTGGCTAATGAACATGTCTGCCTCCTGGATATTGCTCCACAGGAAGTCCCAGATGTCGGCCTGGGGGGAGCCAGACTTGGCAACGAGGTCACTCCGGATCTGGATGTGGGACCGGTAAAGGACCGGGCGATTAGGGGTCAACTTCTTGATGAGCGGGATCAAGCCGGGCATTTGCGGGTCATCGATCTGTCATGTTGTCAGTGTTTGCCGACGACCAGGTGGGGCCAAGACTACGAGGGGGAAAGCAGAGAGAGTAGAGGTGGGCACTGACAATGGCAACATGAGCGCCGCCTTCCTCTACTGGACGGAGAGGACCGCCCTCGGACAACCAGTACCGGTTGGCATTCTCATCGATCCAATCAATGATGGCCTGCTTCTCCTCGGCAGTGATGCGCTGGTCGGGATGGCTGACACCCTGGAGGATGTTGTGGACGTTCTTGGTGATTCTGAATACGCCAGGCCGCGGCTTGGGAACTTTGTGGGGTGTCAGTAATCGAGAACAAAAAGCTTCAAGGCGCCTAGAGGGTGGATTCATGGCACTTACCATACCAGGTCAGATTGACACCCATCAGACGAGCGAAGCGGACCAGTGCGTGACGCATGAGAGCCACACCGCCCCCTTGGGGAGTGGAGCTAAAAAAGGCCACGCGGATGTCATTCCCACGAAGCTGTTTTGCATAAGTCAACATGCTCTCCCAGGTGGGAGAACTGCACGTGTCCTTGTGGTTCTGCAGGGTAGTGAGATGGGCGCGGAAACCAGCATCAGTCTGGACGACGCCTCGGAATCCAACCTGCAGAAGAGGAACAAGCGAGGGACCAAAGTTCCTAAGAGCGGTGTGTCAGCTCAAGTCTTCTTCCCCTTTCCCCTTCGTTTTCGACCAGACCTGGGAAATGGACTCACATGATGCACTTGCGGGCCATGGAATCAGCCTGCTCGTCAACGCGCTTGGCATCCCAGAAACTCTTCTCCTTGAAGTCGTCATCCGGACGCATCACGATGGGCACAATGTCCAGCTCCAGCCACAAGCGGGAGCACAGACTGGGGCTCATGTACTTGAGCGTGGTGGGCAGGCCGGCTCCAATGAACTTGACAAAGTGCTCATGCTCGTACTTCTCGGCTTCGCTAATGACGAAGTCGGCAATGACATCCTGGCCCATTTTCAGGGCATCGTCAAGCACAATGTGCTTGACGGAGAAGTCGATCAGGTAGACAGTGTCGTGGATTGCCAAGGCGACAACGGCAGTGTGATCATCCGAGAACACGGCGGAAATGCCGAGATAGAGGGTCTTGGGGTGGGGGGACCAATGTCAGCAGGGAGGGGCAATGATGAGTGGACGGTACTGGGCGACGACGTACCGTGAGAGATGGTCCGAATTGACCTTCCTTCTCCACGATCGAGCTCATCTGCCTCTTGCGGTGCGCCGAAGCGCCCGCAGAGAACTTGCGACCCTTCTCAAAAGCCATGACGGATAGGATGAAGGACCGGAGAGTTCTTAGGTGTGGTGACTTCTGCTGAGGAGTGGAGGGCCTGCTTGCGTGTTCCGATGGGCTTGGAGATCCTCGTTCGTGCTTGAGAAGATCCCTTAGGTGGTGGCGGTGGTGGCGGTGGTGCGTGGTTGGCAGGGGGGTTTCTGTGGAAGATGAATCGCGAGAGTCCTGGTCTTGCGAGTAAGTGTCGGCAAGAGGGTGAATCGACCGAGAGGATGAGGAATATGAAGGATCTGCCTGGGGGGCAGGCCGAGATAAAGTAGTTTTCGGGGAAGGAGCAGGTGGTGAAGCTCGATTAGACGGAGTGCAAGAGCTAGAAGTGGAAAGAGGTTCTGGGGTGCGACGCAGGTCAGCAGGGGTACTCGTGCAGCTGCAGCCCGTCCGACTCGGTCACTTTGACCCTGCAAGCTGCGTTGCTAGGTCGTGAGGAAAGTGCAGGGGGGGCTTACCACCGTGGAAATCCTGGTCCTGCGCCTGGGCCTGGGCCTGGGCCTGATCGACTGGAGGTTGGAATTGAGTCTTGTGAGGGCGAAGTATGGGCTCTTCCCCTACCTGACGAGATGGCTCGGACATTATGAAGTTCGGGGAGGGAGGTGTCTATATAGGTATTCGCGAGGTAGATATCTAGGTAGGTACCTAGGTATTGGTGAGGGTAAGGTAGGTAGGTAGGTAGGTTGTAGGTTTACCCCTGACAGTGTTTGCTTGGGCTTCCAAGGTTCAGCTTTCCACAATTTCTGCGGTTTGGTAGTGCTACCCTGGAGTACGGTTTCCTGCGTCCGGTGCCAGTTCAATCCCGGTGAGACAGCCCGATGTTGGGGCCGTGGTGAGTGGCGGGTGGTGGGTGAGCAGGTCCTAGAAAGTACCTGTACATGTCAATTGGCTGTTCTGAAGTGCCAGGATAATAACGTAAACTAAGTATGGCGGGGTGGCTTCTATCTGCCCCCCTCATCGCCAATCTCCTCGCCCCCCAATGTCTCCCCTCGGGTTATCAGTGTTGACTGTTGACCAGGTGTAATGGAGGGGAAGGGGGGTGGGGTGAGTGAGGGATGAAGCCGAGTCCGGGGACGGGGAGTTGGAGGGGCCAGAAGGGATGGTGGGGTATCGGCATGCGGCTGGCTCAAGGTGACTTTACCTGCACGCCGCCTGCCTGCGCGCGTGCCGGAATCAACCCCTTCCAGGATGCCTTATTGGATGGGTGGCCGCCACCCCCAAGGTAACTAACTGTCTTGAGATGTCCGAGGCTCTGTCTGACACACTTGTGTGCAGTGAAGAGTCGGTGAGAGGCACCATCAAATCACCGTGAGGAGGAGCGAGAGGTTGGGGTCAACGCAAAGTTCGAACCAACTCACAAGAACTCAAGAGCAGGGATCCGTGCTTGTCCTTTTTCTGCGACCAGTTCACTTTTTGTCGCACCTTTCCTGGCCTGGTTGGGTCGATGGCCACTGCTTGTTGCTTTTTTATATCGACAGGTCTCTCCGGTGAACCCGCTCCGAGACCAGTGTTACTCGTTCAAGGGGCGGTGTCGGTGCAGGTTGCAACAGGCTTGCTGCAACTGCCCTTGCTCGTCGGACGAGGACGAATATCCCTACCTGACTACCTGCTGCAGCTGTACGAGAGGCCGCGGGTAGTGGTTTGCTCGTTTAATGTCCCCTTATTAATCAGGGCCTCGTCGAGTAGGTAGGGAAGTAGTAATTTGGGTTGCTAACTAATCTGCAAATCTCGAATGGAGAAAAGATTGGCTTGGGGAATGATGCAGCAGAATAAGAGATGTTTGGAGTCTAGATGTACCGGGTCCTGAGGCGCGGTCTCTCCCTATATGCCCTACGTCATCAGCTAAAGCCAAGCTTACTGTAATCGTACTATGGACATCACGCGCCAATGCATGATGCCATGCCTGGATCGCAAGAGACCGACATGGGCTGCGAAACAGCCCATAGAGTAGAGCGCCTCGAGGGCTGTGTAGAAACATACCATCTGTGCAGGCACAGTAATAGCTTATTATTGTTGGGCAGGAGAGAGGCCAATGTGAGCTTTGGCAAGCAGCGTGGATTCGATTTGTCGGAGAGCCCCTCAAAAAGTGGTGGGCAGCAAGCACATGCAACAGGGATTGGATGTCGGCCAGTTTCTCCCTATCCTCTTTCCTCCTCTCTTGGCGCCTCGAGTCGCCACCGCATGCATGCTAACTGCCAACCACATTGCCTAACTAGGCTTCGACCAGTCTCATCCTGTTGTAATAGTATGGCGCCACTGTAGCACAGACAAAATCCTCCCAGGCCAGATGATGCCATTGCTCGCGCGCCCAATTCCTAGCCATTGGCCGGCCCCCAACGAAGACCCCGCATCTCCAGCATAAAGTCGCTTAATTTGCTAGTTCGCTCGTGTTAAAATGCAGGGGCGGGCACTTCCGAAAGGCCCACCTTTAAGCTCCACAACTCGATGCTCCAACAGACGGGCAGTTGAATGCCTCATTATTAAATAGGTAGGTACCTAAGTTTCTAAATGGCTCGTCTTCAGAGAGAAAGGAAAAAGAGACGGCGAAAGAGCGACCGTTAATCGAAAGAGCGACCGTTAATGTAGTATAGTGACACAGTTGAGCATGGCCATCACCGACCGACGACCACCTATTTCTAGCTCCCCCCTTCCTGGCCGATGCCTTCGAATATGCCTTCCAGCCAATCCAAGCTAACCTGTGCGAGCTGCGGCTCCGCCCCGAGCTGGCAGTGCTCGCCGGCCCCAAGATCCGTCTTGAACAGGTGGTAATACCCCTGGCTGCCGAGCAGCTTAGCGACCTCCTCCGGCTGGCCCGGCGCGGTGTCGTCGTTCTCGCCGGACGCGACGAAGACTGGGCATCGGACGTCCGGGAGGATGCCGTCGAGGGTGTACTCGCCCAGCTGGGTGAACCACTCGAACGGGCTCGCCGTGTCGAACGCCCAGGTGCCCTGGTCGAGCAGCCAGCGGAACTGGGTGACGGTGCTGGTGTTGGCACGCGCCTCGTTCACGACCGCGTCAAATAAGGTCTTGTTCCCGGAGTCGAACAGCTGCACCAGCTCCAGCGGGAACTGGTCCCTCAGCGCCGCCTGCAGACTATACAGGCCGTCGATGAGCAACACCGCCGCCAGCCTGTGTTCGCGGCTGGCGGCCCGGGGCGCGAGCGTCCCGGCGAACGAGTAGCCCGCGAGGGCGACGCGGTCGGTGTCGACATCGGCCCGCCCCGACAGGTAGTCCACCACGGGCGTCACGACGCTCCACCAGTCTGGCCGGAACCCTAGCCCCTGTTGCCGCCGCACCGTCGACTGGCCGGGCCCCTCGTACGTGGCGAAGTTCCACCCGCGCTCGTGCACCTGGCGGCCGATGGAGTGGTACAGGTCCTCCTGCGGGCCGTCGTACCCGTTGCCGACGAGGAAGGCCGGACGGCGGACGGCAGTGCAGTTGCCCCGGCTGCGGGGGGCGGGGTAGAAGATGACGGGGATGTCGAACCCTTTGGCGTGCACGGTGGTCCGCTCCCCTGGCACTGGCAACAGGGAGATGGCCTCGCCGAAGTCGGCCAGCTAGCTCTCCCACAGGGTCTCGAGCCGCGGGTCGCTCGCGTTGCCGTGCAGGAAGAAGTCGGCGGCGCGGTAGTAGGCCGACGAGCGGAAGAAGGCCTCGCGCCGCGCCGACGGGTGCTTGGCACCGCTGCCCGCCGCGTGGATGCTGTCGGCCAGGAACTTGAACTCGCGGTAGAAGGACTCGAAGTCGCCCGGCGCAATCTGTGAGGCCGCGCGCAGGATCTCGCCCGTCGCGGCGCCGCCACCGTTGGCGAGGGAGAGCTTCTCTGCGAGGATGAAGGCGAACTGCGTGTCGTTGGAGAGTGGGTACATGGCTAGGCCAGGCTGGGCTGCTGCTGTCACACCACCAAGGTGAACGCCCAGCAGGGCGAGAGATGGTGAGAACCGCATGTCGATGATATTATCTTCAGTCACTTTGCAAATGAGACGATGGAAATCTTGTGTTTACAATCACCCAGCCGTCCCAACTGAACTTACAGATGGCACTCTTATATGACTCGGCTCAACACCGATCCCAACAACATTGCGCGTCCTTCGGTAGAACCAGGCCTCGATCTCGTTCTCGCTCGAGTTGCAGGTCGAATTTCATCCTACACGTTACCTTAGCATGTAGTGCTGACGTACCTAATAAATACCGGCACCAGCGACAAAAGCAGGAGCGGGCTTGGTTGTAGTGAGAATGGAGCTGTCAGCTGAAGGAGCACGGTGACTGGGCAGTTACAACACAGGATCTTATCCGGAAACCCGTCCAGCCCCGGCAGGATTGCCGTACAAACCAGCCCTACCAGGGGAAGCTTCCAAGGTGTCTAGAGAAGCCCCTAAAAAGAGGAAAGATGTGGGTCATTGAGTCGTAAGCCTTGAGGGTGGCTTGCATGGAGGATTTAAAAAGCGGGCGAATTCAACAAACGAGAGCGATAACGAGCGAGAGCATGCAATGAATAATACCCTTGCGCGGCTGCCTGAATATTAAAATCAATGCTGGCCACAACCCCCCTGGACGTAGTAGGCGCAGCGAGCCAACGCCACAGCTTCCCGCCAGTCTCCCGTCTGGCCTTTGCGTGCCCTTCTCTCCTTCCTCTCCATCACCGTTGCAGCCTCTTGCTGCTCGTCATCGCCATCCTCGAGGCACCACCCACTGTCAAACCCCAAAGTGGCCGGCGCGGCTCCCAACGCGATCCGCATCTTCAACGCCGAGCGCCACGGCAGTGGGGCTCCTCCCTGGACCACAACGGGCTCTCCTTCATGCCTGTCACCGTCCCGGAGGGCAACATCTTGTACCGCGGCCGCCACGACCCCGAGCGGCCCCCGGCTTCTCGAGTGGCTAGCCTTTGAGTTCGAGCACAAATCCCAATTCGCGCAGAGCTGGGAGACGCCTCCCGGCCTCCCTCCAGCCTCGGCGCTCTCTGCACGACCGGTTTTCTTCCTCCGCGCCTCCCCCTCCCCACAGCTGTGCTCGGCGTTTGACGACATTGACTGGGTGGGTGGTCAGAGCCGCTTACTCTTTCTAGGCGACTTAGTCTCCCACGAGCGGACGGGGTGTTATCCAGCAGGACGGGACCTCGGTGACCGCGATGACAACCCGGTGCGTCGTCAGTATCACAGTATTAAGTAGCTTGAACAGGTAAGTCGAGCGATTCCAGGATCAGTCAACGTGACATAGCCTAAGGTAACTCGAGACTACCGGACATGCGTCTTCAACCATAGACTCTACAGACTGGAATGATAGAATGAATAATTATTGCTGGCACACGCCATGGATAATCTGGGTTCGGAAGATAATATACACAGCACCCCCAAAACCTAGGACTTCTCGAATCTGGAGGCCACCGTCTTCCAGTTGATGACATTCCAGATAGCATCAAAGTACTCGGCCTTGCGGTTCTCGTACTGGAGATAGTAGGCGTGCTCCCAAGCGTCGATCCCCAGCAGCGGCTCGAGTGTGCCGGTGACGGGGTCCTGGTTCGCGCGGGTGACCAGACCCAGGGTGCCGCTCTGCTTGTCCTTGACCAGCCACGCCCAGCCGCTGCCCTGGATGCCGGCCAGGGCAGTGTTCGTCTTCTTCCTGAAGGTCTCCAGCGAGCCGAAATCCCTCTCGATAGCTTTCTACATGTGGTGAACAACCCAGGTTAGCCTAAAGATCAAGATGCGATAGAGGAGGAAGCGATGGAATCGGGCGCACCTTCAGCTCGCCCGCGGGCTCACCGCCGCCGTCCCTGCTCGCGGGGGCGAGGTTCTCCCAGAAGAGCGAGTGGTTCAGATGGCCACCGCCGTGGAAGTTGAGCAGGGGAGCGACCGAGGCGGCTTGGGTGAAGTCACCCTTGCCCTCGGCCGTTTCAATCGACTCAAGGGCGCTGTTCAGGCCATTGACATAGGTCTGGTGGTGCTTGCTGTGGTGGAGCTCCATGATCTTGCCGGAGATGTAGGGTTCGAGGGCGGCATAGTCGTCTAGAATGGCCGACGCAAGGCAGGTTAGCACCGTATTTCCGAACAAGGCCGAGGTCGAGAAGAAGAAAAAAGGTAGACCAAAAGCAAGAACAGGGGGGTAATGGAACCCGGCCCCCATTTTGGACCTCTTGGATCGCCGAGAATAGCAGTTGATAGAAAGATCACCTACACGGCAGGTCGGGGAGCGTGGCTTTCCCTCGGATGAAGCTAGTGCTTGCGAGAGCGGCTGCAGGCTTCATAGCTCCAGCTCGGAGAGCTCCCCGCAGAGCGGGAACTGTTCGCAGAAGGGTAGCAGACATGTTTGCTAAGATCTCCAGTTGGCAATCTCAATCAATTGGAAAGAACGGACGGTTGGCAATCGAGACAGCTTTTACTCGGTCAACAATTAAATTCCACAATCGGATGTTGTTGAGGAGATGATGTCAAGACCGGCGAGGAAACACCTGGAAAGCTCGGCACTCTGTTAAGTCTCGCAGCTAGGTAAGTCTGTCGTCATGCCTAGTCTTGGCCCATGTTACCCACCCGTGAGCCCGTGCCACCACCCGCTGTGGCTTGACCGTAACCACGCGCCACAGTCGCGTCAGGCATCGCGACTTTCCACCCACGGAATCTTGCCCAGTTGTAAACGGCGGCAACCAACAAAATCGGCTCTCTTGGCCACTTATAAGGCCAATTGTCTACAGCCATGTCATATTACGATATTGATGCCATCCTCACGGATGCAGAGGTAACCCCCCCAAAAACAAAACCCAGCCTTCTATTCACAGCTCACAAACCCCCCTCCCCCACCAGAAAATACCCTGTACCTTCGAGATCGACGTCCCCAGCCTCGGCTACCTAGACAACAGCCCCTCGCAGCCGCTCAAATCCGGCACGCAGCTCAACCTCCCCCTCTGGCTAGCCGAGATGCTCGCCCTCGCCAACACCCACAGGGCCGCAACGACCACCGACGACGACAACCCCGACGGCGACCCGGACGAGGCCCGCTCCTTCGCGACGCTCAACCTCCCCCCGGCTCTCTCCAACGACGTCGCCCAGGCCCTCAAGGCTGACCCGCGCGCCGTCGCCCTGCGCGACCAGAGCGCCCACTTCTACGGCCTCGCCGCCCGCATGCTCGACCTGTTCGAGGAGCCCGATCTCGCCGCCGTCCTGCGCCGCACCTTTGCCGCTCGCGCCGCTGAGGTTGCCCTGCACGCGCGGAAGGCCGGCGGTGGTGGTGGTGGTGTCGCGGCGGCGAAGGGGTCCTCGGGGGGTTCGTCCGCCGCTGCGGCCGCGGCTGGGGCTGACGAGGGGAGCAATCTCGGGGTCGGCGGGGCGGGTGGGGAGTTCCTCAGGGGGCTGGATGAGTGGGAGAGGAAGCTGTTTAGGAAGGCGCACGATGGGACGAGGGCTGGGAGGGAGTGGATGGATGGTGTGAAGAGGCGCTGAGGGGACACCACGTCGAGAGGGCCTTCTGTACCGTGACAAAGAGGACGAGTCATGCACCAAATATCCTCGACAACGAAGCTACACCTAGCCGGTCGAGAGACACTTGGAGGGGTTGAGAGGAGGACCACGAGTCAGCTCCCATAATTACACGATACGGTATGCTTGGTTTGATGTCATCCCAAAACGCCAAGACTGTCCGACAGTATGTTGAGTCGCCTGCGTGGTGGACTCCGGCGTTAAGATCGGCCATGCGGAGGACATGGCATGTGTATGCCGCGAGTCAAGAGAACGACGGAGTCGTTTGGGCTGCCCGTCTGGTTTACGGTCGTCCTGTTGCAGGATACCGGCCGAATATCAGACAGCAAGGAACAAGCGAGCTAACAGGCGGTTGGCTCATCCGGCTCACACGACATATCCAACGGGAAGAACACGTATCGCGGCTCGGCACTTGAATGAGTGTTGCCATTGAGCTGCTCAGACCGAGGTGGAGAAGCTCCGACCGCCATAGAATACTTCTAATAACTAGAACAACTTTGGCCGCTTGCAAGAGCAGAGGCTCTATTGTCCGTAATGGCTTGTTATGCCACCAGAGCAGCAGGTCGGCTTTGAGAAAGCCTTGATATTGCTACTCTTTGCTTCCCTTACTTTGCTTCCTTGTGTGCTGTCCTGATAACCGTAGAGCGGTATCGCAGTGCAACGCCGTCCTTCGCTTAGAACGCAGCACGAGAAACCACAGCAACGAGCACAATGAGGCTCGGCCCCTGCCTGCGCCTTCGGCAAGGTTACATATCTCTGGCCCGGCCCAGTAACGGCCGCACCGCAGACGCAAACCCCGCCTCCCCGGCATCGGCAGGATCCACCCATCTCCCTACTTGGTGGCTCGATCGATCTCCGGCACTGGAAACCCGGGGTTTGCTTCTTCTTCTTTTCTTCCCCGTGTACGACGACGCCATGCAGTGCAACGTGGGCGCTGGCGCAGGCGCGCCGACCTCTTGCGTCATGGGGGGAGCAGGTGGATGACTTCCACCGGCCTTGTCAAATAACAACTACGTCCCACCCCCTGAAGTTCTCGGGCCGCGGCCTGGCCGGACGAAAACCATATTAAACCGTCCATTTGCCGTCGTCTAACCGGCAGACACAAAGGGGGGGGACCGCGTCCCACGCATCACTACATCCCTTACAATCCCCCTACGCGGGTAAGCGACAGGCAAAACCCCCCCTCCCGCCCCGGGCCCCCCAGATCGTCCGTTCCGTTGGGCGGTACACCCCTCCTCGGGGACCCGGACAGAGATCCAGAAGACGCAGACATCCGTCCCGTCCATTCCCGGCCGGTCTGACGCGACAAAGGTCCCCGCAAACATGCCTAGCCTGCCTGCCGGTAGGGTGCATATCCCTCCCCCAGCCTACCCGCCCCCGCGTCCCGGAATCTGCCAGTCGCCGCAGAAGAAGCTATCCAATCCACTTGCCGGGACATGGTGTTTCGCGGAGCGAACCTCCGACCCGCCATAGGTAGCGAGGACGGAATCAAAAGAAAGAGAAAGAAAGAAAGGTCAGGGACAAGGCTAGTGGCTATTTTCACAACTACCTACCTACCCCCCGTAACATTACGTCGCACTGCTTGCTGTGTGGGGTGAAAGGGTCTCACTCAGCGATGTGCCTGGCCTGGCCTGGCCTTTTCCCCTGCGCCCGGCTCAGAGGCATCAGGTAGGTAGGCAGGTAGGTTACCTCCTAGGCTTACTACGTGCACCAGTCTTTACTTAGTAGTGTGGAGTTAAAAGGGGGCTGAGGGCGGGCAGGCGCATCGCATGCGTCTCGTCTGTTGTGTTCGGTCGTGTACCAGCAATGTTTGTTGGTTGCTTGATGTATCGCCGCTGGGTTTTTGGGATGCTCCGTTTTTCATGGTGGCGTTTTTTCACTCTCAAAAAAATAAAATTAAAAATTAAAAATTTAAAGAATGCCGGTACGTATCTCTGCTTACAGCAGAAATCTTCAGCAAGCGGAAGAGACCCTGTTGGACGCCACGTGTTTCGCCTGTTGCCCGTCGCGGGTGGACAAACCCGTTGGTAGCTAACCTTCCCGTCCAAAGGGTGACGTCAGATTCATCAAGAGTTGGCACAGCGAGGGGCAGAAGTGGTATTTTCAGTAATGTTTCTCTTTTGGAAGCCGTGGAAGGCCTGCTGCTGGCATCATGGATGCTGCTGCTCCTCTCTCCCGCCCTCCCTCCGCGTGTGTCTGCCACTTGCACACCAACTCCCCGTCGTCCCACGTATAAATCAATAAATACATGACAGCGACCATGTGTGTACAACAGTACTACACAATGTGATCTCCCAGCATTTCTTGGTCCAGGATTCTATCCCCCTTCCCTCTCCCAGACCCGATCCCAAATGCTGTACGCCACTAGTGTCCTTCTATTTTTGAGTCCCATTTGGCTCACATGTGATAACTGCCCCTGGCTGACCCCGCCCCCGAGAAATGGCGTCGCCACTGCTTGGCCAAGGCAAAAACAAAAGGCAAAAACAACAAGCATGCCTGATGCGGGTATCTACAGCGTACATGATTCTCTGGTTCCTTCGCGGAGCCACGCTGGTTTTTGGTAGTAAACAGTAGAAGTGGACAAATTAGATTGGGGCGATCCTCGCCGGTACATAAGAAATAACAATGTGCTTGGCCCTGGTACTTGTCCAGGCCAGTGACACAGAACGAAATGAGCGGCACGAGTTGGCTGGGTATCTTTGAATCGGAGGTAAGAAAAAAAAGAAAAGAAAAATAGGAAAGGAAAGGAAAAGAAAGAAATGGGGGGAAGAGTGAAAAAAAAGTTGCGACAGGATACGATGAAGTCTATGTCTTGAGGGGTTTCATATCGTCGTGACATCGAATACACATAAAATGCTTGCTCGTGAGGTGAGGGTGGGTTTGAGGGCTGCGTGACGTGCTGGTCATTTCCGTAGGCCGACCTTTTCGGCGAGGTTCTTCAGCCAGGCGCTGACATTCTTCTTGTCGTCCGGGGCGCATCGAAGCATGACCGCGTCCCGTTGCATGGGCCCGACAATGTCGACATCGCCACGCTCGGGGAACTTGCCCTCAGCGTCCAGTATCCTTGGAATGTCGGTTGGGAGACCATCTTCCTGCGTACGCCGCATGAGTGCAGCCAAGGCCTCGTCGTTGCCGTTTTGGACAATGCGCTCAATGAGGTCGTCCTCTATCGAGTGCCACTCGCCCTCGATCTCGGTCCACTTCGCTTGAGTGAGGGCGTAAGTGTTGGACGTTGTTCCGTAGTGCTCGCCCGTCCGGACCAGATGCTTGGTGTAGTTGATCCTTGCCAGGTCCCAATCCGCACGCAGCAGCGACAGGGCCTGGAGGTTGGTCGCTGCCGGCTGATGGGGGCGGGGAAGGATGGTAAAGTTGGCATGACCAAGACAATCAGACCACTTGTCGTGCTCGATCAGGTTTGGGATCGGCGAAGCTGTCTCGCCCGTCGGAGAGGTGGCGGCAGCAAAAGTCATGGTAGGCACCGGACGAAACGAGGACACCGAGGGCTTGTTGCTGAGAGGCGGCGTGAGGTTCGGGTTTGGCGAAGGCGCCTCAAGAATGGGAGAGGGAACCGAGGGGGCCACAGTTGGGGATTGCAACGGCGAAGCCTGAAGTGACGAGCATGTAGAGGCCGGCAGCTGATCGGTGAGGAGAGGCGGTAGGAGCGGAGTCGCGGCCATGGCACGGTCGCGCTCGATATCCTTCCTGACACTCGCGTTCTCCACGTCGAACACGGACGAAAGCACAATACTGTCTGTGCTGCCATAAACAGACAGCGCAGGGGTCGGTGGAAATTCCCGGCTGAAATCCGGCATTCGACGGCCCAGCATAGAAATAGACGATGAGCTGCTTGAAGCGGCCCGGGAGACGGTCCGGGAGACGCTCGGTCGGTGATCTAGCGATGGCTCAGAGGCGGGAGAGAAGGTCAAGTCGTTGCGTCTGCCGACCGATTTCCACCGTGTAAGGGTCGGGAATCTTGATCCGAGCTGCCTGCTCCAACCGGTGAATGTTGATTCTGAGCCATTCCGCCTCCTCTTGGACCGTGGGCTTGTTGCATCCAAGTCGCCATCACTCAGAAAGCCGATATCATAGTCGATGTCCGTTCCGAGGTATTGGACGGTCGTTTGGACTGAGTCGGCGCTACGGTGGACGCAGGGCTCGTCGCCTGTTCGCGCAGAGGGGTTAGCATTCCAGGTTGCATATCGCACAGACAACGACGACCTACACAAGCAACCATAGAGCTCATAATGGCTGGCAAGGACCGTTATATCCTCATCCTCCCTCAATGGATCCTCCTGCACGTCGGGGAGCTGGGATTTGCTGCCCTTGGACGTATGCGAAAGCTGCGCAGGCGAGGTGGTGTTGTCATGGCACGAGGAGGCTACCTGCTCCAGGGAAGAGGTCGAAGCCGAGTAGCGCGAATAGCCGTTGCGAGTGAATGTGGGTGTTATTGGCGAGGGCGAGGCGAGGTCGGACGAGGAGGAAGACGAGTGATTCGTGTAGTAGCTGTAGGTTTGGTCGCCATCGGCCATGTCATTCCCAAGCTTCCGCTGCTCCACGAGCTGTGGTAAGATCAGGGGCTTCAGCCCAGGCGACATTGCGCGATGTCGGACGCAAACGCAAAAGTTGTGACAGCAGTAATCTCGAACATGCAGGCTGGTGGGAATGCGAGAATTGGCGTGGTAAATGGCGGGGTGAGGGGTGAATGATTTGAGCTGTTGGAGCCGGTTGTGGAGGCTGGTAAACCTGGATTTGGGGGCCGATGACGTTGGGGGGGCCTTTTCGCCGTGCTTTTGTTGCGAATTGCGGGAGAGTTTGTTGCTTGTTTCCGTGGTAAAATGTGTTTATCCTTCAATTTTGACGAAGGGAATTTTCCAGAAGATCCAGAGTTTCGGCGGATTATATGGAGATGGCCCACTTGCCCTGCTTTTTATATACGGGCAGCTCCCTCCCGTCTTTAGCGGAAAGTATAAGACCCTTCTCGCTTTCCCGCCTCCGTGGCGTGCGTGTTCGCGTGTGCGTTGTGTTGCGTTCGCCTGAAGCTTGTAATCGACCTCGCTGGGAACTAGAGATTTGTGTCCGGCCGTGGCCCGAATGTGTCTTGGTTGTACTGGAGTGGCACCACGTGTATTTGGGCACCGCAGCTTGATGTAGTCGGGCGTGGGCGTGGGCCGTTGAGGAGGGGCCTGCACTTGGAAAGGAATGGAACCTTGGCTAGGCTCTCCCAGGGATGGTCTAGCTCGTCTAGCTCCAATCAGGAATTTCTGCCCTTGCCTTCTCAACGTAGGTACCTCAGTGTCGGTACCTAGGTAGGCACGCACCTGGTAGGTACCTAGGAGCGAACAGGCACACAGCGCCTGGTGTGTAAGAGCCAATGGATTGCAGTGCTGACTTGAAAATGGCTCCTGCAGCTGGGCTACATGAAGCACAATTGCGTCGAATATGTGGAGCGGTGGTGGTGTCGTCGTCGGTTGTGGTGGCCGTTGTGGTGTTGTGTGTTTCCTCTAGGTTGGACAGCCAGACGATTAATGGCTGTGATTGCTGGCGTGGGTGCGGCCTGCCTTTTGACCAGCCTAGTGAGCGAGGGAGGTGGGAGGGTGGGAGGACGACCTCTGGCTGATGGAGGGGCGGGGAGGTTCCTGGATTTTTCGGATCGCAGGTGGGCTTTTGTTGTGGGTCCTGGTGGGCAAGTTCAAGAAAAACAATTGCGACTTCGGTAAGTTAGGCGTTACCTACAAAGTACCTACATAACAGTAACACCTGGACATATAAGTAGCGCGCATAGCACGTAGCCTCCATACTGTGTAAACACTGGACATTCCGTATCGCACCACCCCCTGCCGGTGCGATTACCTGCTAGGACCCATGGATGCGCTTCAGGTGGCCCCCTGATGCCTAGAACGTGTGGCTTCTGAAGTGACGGGAAGAGCTGGTGGACTTGCAATGGAACTTGTGGGGGACTTTGCAAACCGCGTGTCAGGTCTTGAGTCACGCAGTCGTCGTGACCAAAAAAAGAACAACTCTCACTGGCCATGTCCAGTTTACAGTTCACAGAAGGGAGGGGAAATCGCTTGGCAGGTTGGGATGTGGACCAGGAAAGACCCGAAAGGGAGACTGGGCTACTGCGCTGCAGGCTTCATCTGCCGCGATGGGAAGGAGCAATGGCGGCGGCCATGAAGCACCAAGCTGGGCCCCTCAGCTCAGCTTCTGGTCTTGCGCTCACATGGGAGGTAGGTACCCAGGCGTGCCAGGCAAGGGGTGTTACCTCTTAACACCTTATCAAGGCCAAACCTGCGGAAAATTGTTAGCAGATGCCTTTAAAATTGTTAGTAAGCAGCGTAGCCTGTACACCACTTTTTCATCATCACTTGCTAGGTACCTAGGTACCCATTCCGGTAGAAAATCCTACTGGTTGTCTTCTGGACCAGAGAGTTTGCTTTCTCCGAACCTATCCATCCATGGCTCTGATCCTGCGCAAGCCTGCAAACCAGTTTAGGTATTAGTCGGCAATACGCAACTCGGAATCCCACAACACATATTCGCGCCTCGTGCTACGTTTTGTAAAATTGTCCCAACGACATTACTCTGCAGGCGGTCCAGACGGTAATGCGGGACGCATTGCATTCAGCGATCTAGGCGTGCCGGGCCAGGTCTTCTTCGGATGGCCTGGGGCTCACCGTGGATTGAACGTAAAAATACGGAGTACATGCAAGCGCTAACACTAAAAAGTCCAGATTCGTAGCCAAGCCCTACCTGGATGCCCGCGCTAAACCTAGATGAGGAAGCGCACAGAGCAAGATCGCCTCGCTGGCTCAATGGCTCAATCATCATCGCCTGGGCACCTGATTTTGCACGATACGTGTACACACTGAGCAGCTGTTTGAAGTTTGAAAAAGGCGGTGGGATTACATAGTTGGCTTGCTGTTCCCGAGGAATCCATGTGGTAGAAAGTATCCGCGCTACTACGCAGTAGGTAGTACACGGCTCATGAGGGGGCAATATGGAAGGATCGCAGTGGCGGCAAGAGAAGCTTGAAGTGGCGCTTCGGCATTGTACCGGGGCAAGAACGATGAATCAGAAGAATCAGAGATAATTCAGAAAAGAAAGTCCTGACATTCACCATGCCGGTTAGGGGTTAGCGTCCCGGAACCATCTCCCAATGTGTACTAGTTTTCAAATTCGTCCTCTCGCTGCCCCACCCCCAACGAAGAACGAAGTCGGCGTCGCTGACAGCAGAATTGGACCGCCGCTCCTCGAGATGGGCTCAAGATTTCCAGGTTGGTTGTCAGAATCCCAAAGACCTAGCCAACTCCTCATGTTGGGTTGGCCTGGAGAGGCCGCCGCCAGCCGTGTCGGGTCGACTTGCTCTCCACCTCCCAGATCACGCCATGGAGGGTTGCAATGGCAATCTCTCCATGTCCTCCCTCGCAAAACAAGTGTTACAAGCCAGCGGGTTCGTGAAGGAGAGGCCGGCCACAATACCGCTCGTCGTCGTTGTTGCCGTGTCTTCTTTCTTTGTTTCTATCTCCCCGGCAGCTTCTACGTCTACTATGTACGGGAGCACAGGCCCAAGAGCGACCGCACAGGGCAAACCTAATTGAGATTATCCTGCCCTCTTCCCGGAACGATGGCTTTCCAATCCGGGTTCTCCTGGCTGTCCAGGTCCCCGCGAGTCCACAACAGCCAATGGGTCACCAGCGATCCACCCTGGGTTGAGACTGTCAACGAGCCGTCCCCAGAAGAACTTTTAATCTATCAACCCGCCTCAGCCCCCCAATGAGGAGGGTGCGAGGAAGCCGGCAAGAATTAGCCGCGGGAAAGAACTTACTGGGACCAGCTCTGTTGCCAGGCTGATCTGGCTTGGGCTCTGGTTGTCACTACCGCAACCAGTCTCGTCTCGCGTGTACTTCTCGTCTCCTTCCTCTTACCCGGGAAGGGGCTTTGGATGGACGTTCCAAGCAGGCTCATCCGCGGGGAAGGCCGGTAGACGGGAGAAGGAAGAAACGAAAGAAACAAGCACCACACCCAGACTTCCAGTAGGTATAGGTCGGCACATCGGAAAGACCAAAGTTGGCTTCGTTTCGCAACTGCCGTGACCACGATGGATGTTTATTGCCTGTGTCCTGAAACTCCACGTCCTTCCTCGTCTCGCAATACCCAGCTCTTGTTCAAACCTTGCCCCCTCCCCAAGCTGATTGCCGCCGCGGGGGTGCCTCTTCGACAGCTCCGTTGCACAGCATAGCAGTCGTACTCAGCCGCTCGATCGTCTATATTTTTACTATCTTTCAAATCTGGGGTCCGGGGTTTGGTGTCAACAACGTGCCGTGGGACGATCTGGTGCCACCCGCCTGAGGATGCCATGTTTCTCAACAGCCACCGGTCCGTCGGCTACATGTTTGACCCCCTCCTTACTCGACTCGAGATACGAGTCTGTGACGCTTCTTGTTTGTTGACGGAAGACTCCGCCGATCGACGTCACACAATAGTAATATCTTTTGCGGGGCAGGTCAGTAGCTCAGCGAGGGAACGGGAGGAAGAGCGGATCTGTCAAGCGCTCATCGAGTCCAACAATGGTCCGGACGTAGCATTTTCCACGTGTGGTTGCAGCCTCATGCCTCCACGGGGGACAGCACGAAAAGATACCTTCTTGGTACGAGAACAACATCCACCCGGATGTCCTCACTGGTTGCCCGTGGGTCCGGAAGTCCATGACCCATTAGCCTACCGGCACTCCGCCACATCCCATCTGGCAACGATTTGCTCTTCGCTTACGGAATGCTGGCCGACCAGAACCAAAGCTGGGCCCGAACCGGGCCACGGCCGAGATCGGTGCCAAGCGTGGTCTACCCCGTAGGGAAGAAAAGATGGGAAAAACTAGTATATCGCTGGATCTCCAACAGAGTCTAGACTCTCGTCGGCAGCTTCCTTATCCACTCGAAGGAACACTCGGGTGCAATTTTTTTCACCCTCCGCCTTCTCAATCCATCCCTCACAAACTCCAAACCCTGGACGTTAGGCGTGGAAAAGAGAATTACATTGAGGAAATACCGCAACCCAAGGCGTCCCAATGCTACGATACGTACGGCACTGCATGTGTACTTGACACGCGGCAACCTTCCAATACACACACAATGCGCACATGACATTCCCACACGATGGAAAAGGCGCCTCGGGACGAGCAAAAAGCGACGTTGTCAGTGTTCCGCCATGTGGCAGACTGGCGGTCCCCCTTCTGTTCCTTGCATTAGCCAGCCCTGAGGGGGGGCGGTGGTTGGCGGCGATTCGAGGCCAAGGGATCCAGCGTTTCTTGGAAGGAGCCGCTCTTTTTTTGGTGCCTGGCGATCCCCTCCTGGCTCCTACTAGTGTGCCTACAACGCAGTAGTTTTACGTAGTATATCCACCAAGGTAGGCCAGGCTATAGGGCGAACCAAGGATTGAGAGAACCACAAAAAATCGAAAGAGAAAGAATCATTCCCAAAGCAGACAGTGGAGCTCCCTTTTCCATTGCCCCTCAGCCCCTCAACTTCCCGTCCCTTGATCGGTAAGCTTATCCTTATCCCGCCGCATCAATCAACTTCCGGGCTTACCTTCCGGGTTCTTCCTCTCTTCGGCCAGCTGGTCCTGAATTAACACCGGGTCGTTCCATGCCAGGTTCCCGTTCATGCAATACGCCAACTCTGACGTCTTCAAAGAAAGGGGTCACGTCACGGAGGGGCGCACCTCATCCACGACAGCTCCTTGCCTTGCACGTCTTCTTGCGCTAATAGAAGCTGCTGATTCTGCCCTTGATACTGTTGCGCATTTTCACGTGTCATCCTCGTCCTTCCGTAATGCCTACATACTTGTTGTATAAGTGATGCGATCGCCGCATGGCAACTTTTAGGGCGTGGCAAGCAATTTACACCACGACAATTCCACAATGTAACAAGTCTGGTCAAGATCCAGCTTGCATGCTGTAAACCCTGCGTGATCCCGGCTCCCGGCATTTGGAGATACGGAGGGTGCTCCGGAGGGAAGGCACCTATAAATTACCGGCCTATTTCTCCGTGCACATCCTCAAAAAGTCCCCTCGCTGCTCCATCATGCCATACGCAGAACAGCAGCCACAATAACCCTCTCCCCGGTCACAAGAAAATGGGGGGTTGCATCCCACGCCGCAAACGTGACAACTAATCCGAACACACAAGAAACCCCCACCACCAACCCAGAACCCCAATGGCGCCGTTTCCATGTCCAATCCGACGGACCTTTACCCCGGCAGGGCGCGTCCCTTGCACAACCCCCCCGCGGCCCGCCGTTGTGGCAGGAGCTAATTCGATCCCCCCCCCCCCAGCCCAGGAACAAAGACATCCCACGCCCGCCAATTCCTGTGGGGGCGCTGGGAACCTGCGATTGGGTTTCGTGGACCTGCATTAGGGGGCAGGGAAGGGAGGGCAACCAGCATGATGCGGCTTGCCCGTCTCCGCCTGTCGCGTCGTGCCAGCGGTGTCGATATATGTGACCGGCGGGGAACATTTTTGCTTTGCTGGCCTGATCAATCTCCGCGGTTGCAGCGGCCCAGTCGTTGTGGGAACGACGACCGGTCAAGCCTAGTTGCAGCCAGAATGTTACCAGGGCCGAAAAGGCTGCCCGGGGTGGTGGGCGGGGATCAGGTGATTGCAAGTTGCTGTCTCGTCAGCGCAGCGTCTTCTGGGTGGGTGTTTTCTCCCGAGCCGCGAACATGGAGATCGTGGCCATGTTGGCCGTCGTGGCCAAAGGGCGGTGTGCGCGATTTAATCGGTTCGTCCAGGGACGGGGGATTGCATCGTGGCTGCAGAGTATTGAGAACGGGCTGAGGGTCAGGTTTCTATTCCTGTCTCAACGTCCTGACCCTGCACTCGGAGGATGGTGGGCTGTGATGCCGGCCGGGGCCCCAACAAATTGTAATGAGTTGGGGTATGGCTTAGAAGCAGAAGGAAGGAATGCGTCCTCGTCCGGTGGTGCTGCACCAATCGGCGGGTGATGATGGCCGGGATTACCTGCAAAGAAAGGTATGCCAATGGTAGGTATGTCCCAAAGACTGGGAAGGGGTTGGTCATATCCATGGTGAGGAAATTCCCAAAAACACAGGGAGTCGAGAAAAAAGCAACCTGGGGCTGTCCACGAAGCTCAAGTGAAACTCGCGTTACACTCACGTTGGCAACCCCGCCGTCGTCAGAGTTCAGCTGAGCAGCCCTTCTCGCTTCTGTGGATGTCTTACATCAAGTAATGTTACAATCTCCAGTCTGTATCCTGACATGCCAACTCGTCGTACTTTGCGTCTGTTTTTATTCATGTCAATATGTGGAACTTGCACACTTGGGTGTGATGATGCTTTCACTGCAACTGACGTCAAATTCATGCATTTGAATCAAGGGGGATGTCGAAGCTCTGAAAATCACCCATTGCTACCTGAGTACCAGGGCACCATAGCTGGACTTGAACTAAGAAGAGAGGATATTTCTCTTGGGCGTTGAGCGTTGCAGTGGGAGGATATGAATATTGCAACTATCGAGAATGTCACATGGCGCTGTACAGCAAGCAAGCAAAGTTGGTCAAGGGTAGCTGATATTTAGTTGCCAAGTCTTATGCTACGCCAGATAGTCTCCATGTTGCCCTCCCCTGTGACCCCAAGTGATCTCTGGCTCTTACCCAGATCTGGATCTGAGGATATGGAGCTGAACTATGTGAGACGAGTAGAGACTGACACACTCCCTAACTCTGGGGGTTTTCCTCCTTGGCTTATATCTTCTGTTTGGCAGTTTCAAATGTTGTGATTCACTTGAGCTTGTGCCTTTGGGACACTCTTCAATCACTGTTTGGTCATGGCAGGCTACCTTGTCTAGACAATCTGTTCAAAACTATTGTGCCCTAAACTAGAGAGTCCCAGTATTAGGGGGTGGCGGGCTTGCTCCAAATGTCACCAACCCGCACTGGAAACCCCTGCACCAACAACCAATATAGGCAACTTACCATACCCCGGTTTGTATTGGACTGGAGAGTAATACTGTTACTAATGCATAGTGAGAGCAACGATGTCGGCGGCAAGCTGGTAGACAAAGACTTATTATATTTCCAAGAGCAACACCCGAGAGCTCAGTCGCCACCATAGCCCTGTCACCGCGAAGGCAAAACTGTCTTTTTGCCTTGCACACTATTTATTTCAACCAGCAGCACAATGATAGCTCAGAAAGACTAGAGCTTACTAGCCAGAGCTCAGCTGATACACTATCAGACGACTATGCTACTCCACCAAAACGGCTTCTTCCAGCGCCATAATTGCCTTGAACTATAAGCTCCCCAACCTTGGCCGAGGCCAAACGAGCAACGCAATGTGACAGTGTCGAGACATTCGATACCCATGCCATGCGGCCGCATCACCTCTTTGGGCTCGTCCAAGTCCGCAGACGGATACACGCCCCCTGGCCCATCCTGCCCGCAACAAGCCACAAAGCAGGTGCAGACCATTCTCAGCGACCAGAAACGCCTGATCCTCTTCCTGTACTGCGACCTGTTTCCGGATATTCCCAGAATACTGGCTGGAACTGGAATCGGATGGTAGGAAGAGACACCATAGGTCTGGGGAGACAGTGTTACACAATGGGAACGTACTCCTGAATCTTGGTAGTAAAAGCTACGAGCTATCTCTTTCCCCAGTTATGAGAATCTATATCTAGACTAGAAAGCGTTGAAAGTCCCAAGCTATGTCTGGTGGTTTGTCTCGTTGCATTATAGAAGAGCTGCGGGACTGAGGTAGGTCCGTATTAAGGGGCAAAGCCCCCCTTGAGGTCGAGTCGCGTTGCGTTCGATGACAAAATCAAGCGTCTGAGGTCAAATCCGGGGTCTTTGAACGAGCCACGATTACGGTTGGGTTCTAAAGGGGACCATGATTCGCAAATATGCATATGTATTACCTAACCCATAGCCTAATAGGGGACTATCAGACCATACAAAAGAATAAATACGAGGATGAAGACAAAATTATAATTTGACAGATAGATTTAAGCACGGGAGTACCAAGTACGTCCCACCTCAATATCCAACGTGCCCAACAGAACATCCAAACGCGGGTATCAAAAAAAAGCGGTCATGCCGGAGATAGCAAGAATCCAAAAGGAACTGCCGTCGCATCCCACTAGGCGCTTCACTGCTTGATCTCGGTGGTCTGGTCGTTGCTCACCTGGCGGCCCTCGAACCCGACCTTGTCCTCGTCGCTGAGCTCGTTGCGCTCGCGCTTGAGGACGGCGGAACGCGTGTTGTGCGTCTTCCAGGCTGGAGTGCCGAGGTACTTGATGCTGCCCGGCTTGGTGTCGTCGAAGATCTCGTGCACCTCCTCGAGGGGCTTGTTGGCCGTCTCAGGGAAGACGAAGAAGACGTGGATGAACATGGCTGCGCAGAAGACGGCAAACAGGACATAGGTCCTCCAGGTGATGTTCTCAAAGGCCGGCGGCACGAAGTAGGCAAGCGCGAAGTTGAAAGCCCAGTTAGCCGACGTGGCGAGAGCGACAGCCTTGCCACGGTGGCGCAGAGGGTACAGCTCAGGCGGGTAGGTCCAGGAGACGGGACCCCAAGTAGGGGCAAACGAGGCGACGAAGAGGTACGTCGACGCGATGATCGCCTTGGCAGGGGGTCCGCTGACGGACATACTCTCACTCGCCGAGGTGAACTCGCCTGGGAAAGGTGGGCGCGAATAGACTGCGAAGAGACCGGCGTTGATGCACAGCCAGAGGCACATGAAGAAGGCGCCCACCAAGAGGGTTGGCCGGCGGCCCCAAACATCCATCCAGAGGAGGGCGGGGACAGTCATGAGGACGTTGATGATGAACTGGATGCCCGACGGCAAGAGCACGTCGGAACCGAGACCGGCCATGGTGAAGACATAGGTGATGTAGTACATCTACACGGGGTGGTCAAGAGTCAGTCAAAGTGCTACGCACTCACCGCCACGCAAAGGGGGCAGTTGAGTTGTTTCGAGGTACGGAGGTGAGCTTCTTACCATGACGTTCATTCCCGTCAATTGGGACCAAATCTGGGTAAAGACTCCAATCATTGTCCGGTTGATCATATTGGGCTTGAACAGCTCGAAGTAGGTGACGTCCGAGTTGAGGCGCTCAAATTCGACAACCTCGCGGATCTCCTCCAGCTCGCGGGCGACCCACACCGAGTTCTCGTCTCCCCTCCCATGAACGAGCACCAGCACACTCTTAGACTCATCCCAGCGGTCTTTCTTGGCCAGCCAACGCGGCGACTCTGGCAGGAAGACCAAGCCGAGGAAGAGCAGCATGGCTGGGATCATCTGCAGGCCCCACGGCAGTCTGAAGGCGGCGGAGCCATCGATGTAGGACGAGCCGTAGCAGATGAAGAACATGATCAAAATGCCCCAGGTGATTGCCCACTGCTGGAAGCCGACGAGACGGCCCCGAAGAGACGGGGGTGCGAGCTCCGAGATGTAGACGGGAACCTGTGCGGAGCAGATGCCGACCGAGAAGCCGTTGATGATACGCCCAACAGCAAGCATTGGAATGTTCTGAGATGCGCAGACAATGATAGAACCGATCACCCTGCGATTTCCGGTCAGCTGTCAATGCTTCCTTCTACAGACCGCTTCTTCGTGGTTGCGCCATCCAAACTCACCAGATGACGGAGCCGATCTGGATCGAAGTCTTTCGGCCGAAGATGTCAGAGAGGAAACCCGAGACAAGGGCGCCGAGCCAAGAACCGCCGGGCATGGCAGCAGTGATGCCGCCCTGCACGGCAGATCTGGGCCCCCTGCATTCGCCTTTCTCATTGTGGCCAAGCTGGTTGAACTGGCACAGATAGGGCTGAGTGGAGATAATGGCCGACATGGACGAGATATCGAAGCCGAAAAGGCCGCCACCTGGCAGACAGAGAGAGGCATGGTCAGCAGGGCAAGGAGGGCGCGGGTGGCAACGAGCAGGTTTATCTTACCAATGACGGCGACGGCCGCAATCAAGTAGATGTTGCCGACTCGATACATCTTGTCTTGTCTCAAGATGCTCCTGGCTTCAGCAAAAAAGGGGGGAGGGGGGTTATTTCCTCTATATGGCTAGAGATGCCTGGAGATGCGGAGGAGGCAACGATCAAGGGAAGAGGCAATCGCCGGGGGGGATGGAGGGGTTGATCGTCCTTTTATGTGAAACCACAGCAGGGCGCGGGAGAAGGTTGGCCGAGTGCAGGAAAAGCCGACGGGACCAGGAAACCTTGTCACTACGGCGTAGTACCGCATAGTACGAACAGGAAGGAGCTTATTACACTCCATAGATATGGAAGTCCACACTTGCGACCCTTTGCTCTGGGAACCCCCCCGCGACCGGGGTAAGTATGTATGAAGATGGGGTGGCTACATGGGCAACCCATAGTTCTGGGGATTTGAAAGGAGGAGGATAAGGTCACCTAGGAAGGCTTGGTACATTGCCCTTCCCTCTCTTGGTGGCAACTTGAGCCTGCTTGCGAGGTAACCCCGGGGTGGGAGCGACACGGTGCGGATCTCGATGGAGCAGATGACATTGTCCTCACGGCTGCCAAAGAGAGTATCGTCATCGAGATTGGTTGGACACGGCTGCGGCCTCGACCGCGGGAAGCAACGTGCAAGAAACGGGCGGTGTGGACGGTAGACAACGGGCAGCCCCCCAGTTTTCGGTCCCATTCGTGTACCGAAGGAGGATCCGATACAACCACAACTGGGATTTCGTATGGCCCGTTGGTCACACGGCATGGGCTGATGGTTTACGCATATGGTCGGCGGTGGCCTGCCCAGATCTGGGTTGCTTCTTTTCCACTCTGCCGCGCGGATCCCCGCGACGGAAGGAAGGCCTGGGAGGCATGAACCACCGAGCCAATCAGCTGCAATTCGGCAAGTTTGTCTCCGCAGCTTCCCAAACTAAAACGACCTTAAAATGCGCGACAGGGGGTTGCAGCCAATTGGACGCAGCCCCGCAATTACCCACTGCCGATCGGCGAGTTTCTTGAGCGACGTTACCTGTAAAGTATCCGTAAACCTTGACAAGCCTTGAGGAGATGAGACTTCCATCCGGGGTTGATTCCATTGTTGTTCTGCCCGCTGCCGATTTGAAGCAATAGGCCAGTACTTTTATTCATGGAAAGAGAGAGTTGGAACTTTCAGCATCAAGGGGGATCGCAAGTTTCCATCCAACTCGTTAGGATAGGTACCTAATCAATGTTCTCGGTCATCAACCAGTCCTGCCTATCTAGGGAGGTAGTGTTGATTTCAGGCAATCCATACTTATATGCAAGTGCAAACCTTGAATCGATTAACGTAAAGTAGGAAGCAATAATACACTATCTACGACCGTAAAGTACCACTCTGTTGTACTCAATAATATCTACATACAAATAGCTATATGCACGTGGTCTTAGCATGGCCGCCAGGTGCGGCACGACTCCAGCAAATCCCCAAAAATCTCCAAAAGATTGGGATGCAATGGGTATGGAGCTACCTACCTATATATGCCGCGTCCCAAGGACTTGCCTCACGGTGAAATCAATTCTCTCCTCACTGCCGCTGCTTTCCCGCTCTCTCTTATGAACAAAATGGAAAGTAGTCGGGTCAACTTTGTTTGAGTACCTTCCCCTTTTTTGTTTTCCAGTTTCCGCATGCTCTCTGACAGCTCTTGGCAGCCGTCGGGTTGGTTGATTCCTTGACAATTCTCGAAGACGCCTCCCGCAATTAGCCCTGCACGCGGTGCCGTTAGCTAGCGGCAGCCATCTTTTTTTTGGTTGTTGCCCGCGGAGATTTTGCGAATGGGCGGCCTTGCTGCCTGACGTCATGCCACCCACCACCTCCCTCGTCTGCCTGACTGAAATTGTCAGCACGCCTGATTGGTTGACACCCCCGGGCAACTAAAACGACAACGGGCCGATAGCACTTGCTGATGAACAGCCCAATGGAACAGTAAACGGTTGTCCTTTTCTGCTTCCATTCCGCAGGATATCTGGAAGCAAGTGCAATTGGTTGCCAAAACCCCACATGAGGAGCCCCAAATGTTGAATTTCAAACGCGGAGACAAGCAAGAAAGCTTGTTCGGTCGTTGTAACCATCCAAATGATCCAGCTACAGATGTACGCATACACCCTCGCCAATCATTCCCACGCTCGGCTAGAGATCCAGCGAAGTCACGATCCATCCAAACTCTCCGTGATTCCCGGGAACATAGGATTGTAAAGCTCGCATTGCAGATACGCCGTAGATGCATGATCACAAAGAACTTCCAGCCAGGAAGCGCAGTGTTTGGAGCGATGGAGCCGAGCTCAATACGGGCCAAAGTTGTAAGCAAACTGCAGCCTCGTCGCTGGGCAGTGGTTGAAGCATCCCAACCCCAAGAATCTTTATCCCCCTGTCGAGTGATTCTTGTGGCACCATCTCTCCTGGGATCGCACTAGGTACCGTGACCACGGAAATATAGATTACTATTTATGGTGGTGCAGTCAGCAGCGTGCTACTCCAGACTCGATTCGCGATTGGAAATATCCATGAGACCCCCGTCGAAAGCCGCTACGCCTAACTCGAGGCTCGCTCTACGAGTCGACAAGTCCAGAGGATTGCCACAAGCACCAGATGCTTCGTGGCCGCATTATCCGGACCCGGTTTGAGTTCCCCATGCCTGCAGGCAGATCCCTTCGGCATTCGGCCCTATTGGGAGTCGAGATGAGGAGAATCATCGTGACTGGGTCTCTGCGGCTCCCAAGGTGGGCACCATGCCGACTCTACCCACTCGTATCCCCGCCCAGTCGAACAAAGAATCCCAACGCAGCCTGACCAAGTGAAGTTCGTGTTGGTCGAGGGTGATTTGCAACATAGGAAGCTAGGTAGGTATGTACGCATATGTGGTGGTTGAGGGAAAAATTGGATTCGCCATTAATTTAGGTCATGTGACTCTAGGTATCTACATCCTTCGTTGGGGCGGCGCGGTGGGCCACAGTCACATGATTACCCGCTCCGCTGCCCCTGATGCGCGTCATTCGCCTCTCAAAGATCGCGTCGCGACAGATTGGCTTCCAGGTATTCCCAGATAGCCGCACTACTAACCGAGTACTTTGGCTATCAAAAATGCCTCCGTCTAAGTCGTCCTCGTCTTCCAGCAAACGTCCCGCCGCGGAGAATGACCCCTCCATTTCCCCCCCGCCTTTGAAGCGCAAGGCCCAAAGTGTCATCTCGAGTAAGGCCAATCGTCCATGCATCCACTTTAGTGCCGTGGTGCCGTGCTGTCTTGCTGACAGTCTGCTTTTTTAGAGGCTGCCGTTGCCAACTTCTTCACACCTACCTCCCAGAAGCCGAAGGAGCGAACAACATGGACCGAACGGAGTCCCCACGGAGATACACCAGCAACATTGCTCGTTGCCAAATACGTCCCCGACGGGGCCGAGGAGGAGCCGCTACCGAAACGGCGCAAGATCGCTGCGTTTGATCTTGTACGTACCGCCGCGGCGCTACCATCGATGGGACTGGGGCTGATTCAGAACATAGGATTCTACCCTGATCACTACTGCGTCTGGGAAGAAGCATTCCGACGATGCAACGGACTGGAAGTGGTGGGACCGGTGTGTCCCAATGCGGCTGAAGCAGCTGTTCGAGGAAGGGTACGTTGTTTCTCGTGCTCCCATTCTTGCTACCGCAGTCAACCAACAACCGCTGCGTCCAGTTACCGGGTCGTCATCTTCACGAACCAGGGAGGCCTGACACTCCACCCCGACCCCAAGTCCAAAGCCCCCAAGAACCTGGGCAAGAACCGAGTCGCCTCCTTTAGGCAGAAATGCAGTTCCGTGCTCGCCCAACTTGACCTCCCCCTGACTCTCTACGCGGCGACGGCCAAGGATATATACCGCAAACCTCGCACGGGCATGTGGAAGGAGATGTGCGACGACTACGACCTTAGGGAGGAGGATATAGACCTCGAGAACAGCATATTTGTGGGAGATGCAGGCGGCCGAATGGCCCAGCTGAAGGGGGCGGCGGCCGTCCCGAAGGACTTCAGTTGCTCGGATCGGAACCTCGCCCACAATGTGGGCATCGAATTCCAGACGCCTGAAGAGTTCTTCCTCGGGGAACAGCCCCGTGAGTTTGCGAGGGACTTTGATCTGGTGAACTTTCCCTTTGCCGGCGAGGGCGAGGGCGAAGGTGAGGACGTGGTCAAGTTCGAGAAGAAGAATGACACGGAGATTGTCTTGTTCTGTGGCCCGCCTGGCGCAGGCAAGAGCACGTTCTACTGGGAGCATCTTAAGCCGCTGGGGTACGAACGGGTGAATCAGGACACTTTGAAGAGGTAAGTGCCCCCTTGGATGTCCTTCCACGCTGGTTTCTTAGTAGTCACTCACACCCGCCCAGCAAGGTCAAATGCTTCCAGGTGGCTACCGACTTCTTGCGTGATGGAGAGTCCGTCGCGATTGGTAAGGATCTCGACTAATATAGTGCCATGAGACCCTCACTGACCAGTCTAGACAATACGAATCCTGATCCAGACATTCGGGCTCAATGGGTCGAGCTTGCACAGAAGAACAAGGTCCCCATTCGATGCGTCTGGTTCCGGACGCCCATCCAGCTGTGCGAACACAACGA
This sequence comes from Phialemonium atrogriseum, assembly GCF_030411735.1. Taxonomy (NCBI): domain Eukaryota; kingdom Fungi; phylum Ascomycota; class Sordariomycetes; order Cephalothecales; family Cephalothecaceae; genus Phialemonium; species Phialemonium atrogriseum. The sequence goes on along the minus strand of NW_026848156.1, from coordinate 57,333 downwards.
TGCCGTGAGGTCAATGAACAAATCGGTATGTGACTAATGCGAATTTACAATCTTCTTCCTTCCCGGCTTGCGCTAACTAACCCCTATGTAGCTGAACCCCGAGTCGAGGCCGTCACTCCCCAAACTTGCATTTAACGGTTTTAGCTCTAGGTTCAAGGAGCCGAAGCTCAAAGAGGGCTTCCAAGAGATTGTCGAAGTGGACTTCAAGTTCCGGGGGACGAAGGAAGAGTATGAGGTCTGGGGGCGGTATTGGCTCTGAAGATGACCCTTCGTCTGGGTCATCTTGCTCCATTGCCCCGCCACCCGCTTGACTGGTTGAGACGGCAGCGATGGACTTGCTAATTGGCCCCGTCCTTAAGCCCGCCATTACATGGCGCCTGGCGCCTGGCCCCCAGATTATTGGTACATTCCTTTGCGGCCTACAACCACGACGATGGTTGCTTTGAGCGATAGCATCGACTTGGAAGCCTCGTTGCGCTAGCTGAGCGGAAACCGTCGATATCGTATCAATCTGGCATCTCTACGTGCCTTTCAACAGAGTCTATGACCCGACAAGACGGGCTACACGACTAGAAGACATCCAATCCCAATCGCTGTGCCCCTGCATTAAGGCCGCACTAAAGGTGTCACTTGCATCCCCAGTCCGTCGACTCTGTGAAACAACAAGTCCCGGGTCAGCAGCGGACGCCCGCCATCGGTTCCCTGGTCACCCCGTCTCGAAGGTGACGCAAATGGTTCAAACAGCGGAACCCATACCCCTAAGTATTACATAGCTGCATCGTGCGGGAGACGTCGTCACGTTCTGGTTCGGACCTAGACTGGCGGAGCTGTTCAGCTATTGATTAGCAGAGCCGCCGCCTGATTGCCCACCTAGGTAGTTCTCTCCAGGTTCGCCCCCGGGCACCCAGGATATCTTCAAGCTTAAGCCAACCTAGATTCCAACACGCTTCAGATTTGCTTGAGGTCCTCATAGTTAATTGGATGTGATGCTCTGACTGGTTGATTACAAGCTACCTAGTACTATCTTGATGAGAGCCTGATGGATATCTTGCATCACATTGGTTCCAAGCAGGAAAGTCTCTCCAAGTTTCCTATATCCCAAAAATCCCAAAAATGCAAGCCGATAAAGTGACGGTGCGAAAACCTCAGGCGAAACCCCGGTCTTCTCGATGTTCCCTCCCAACTTCCCTATGACTCCTATCTCGCGTCTGATAATTGTTGGTGTCAACTGTACGTCACTTCCTTCCCATTTCTGCCGAGAGCATTTGCATCACTCCTTGGCCTTTGCGTCATCTGTCTCCTTCTTAGCTCCTTCTGTCTCCTTCTTATTAACCCCTTCTGTCTCCTTCTTAGCCCCCTCCTTCTCCTTCTTAGCCCCCTTCTTCTTCTCCCCTTCCTCTTTCTTCTTCTCCTCTTCTTCCTTTCTCCGCTTCTCCTCCTCTTCCTTCTCCTTCCTGATCTTCTCCTTCTCCATCTCTTCATGCTCCAACTTCTGCCAGTTCGCGTACGGCTCCGAGTTCTTGGTCGTCCTGGTCATCCGCGACGCCGAGCTGGCCTTGTCCTCGCCGATCTTGGCGCGCCCCACGAGGCTGACGAAGATGGCGGAGCCGACGACAAAGGTCAGCACGAAGCGGTAGGTGCCGTACCAGGCCGGGGCCCAGCCGCGGGTGGCGGCGCGGGCGTCGGCAAAGTACAGCAGCGTGAAGGAGACGAACTGGCCGATCAGGGCCCACTCGACGGGCAGCAGCAGCGTCGGCCAGGCCAGGGCAGGGGCGACGACGCCGACGCCGTAGCGGAAGGTGGTGCGGGGGCGCGAGGGCGCGCGCTCGGCGAACTCGAGACCCCAGTGGACGGCGCCCAGGAAGGAGATGATGACGGCGCCGTAGCCGAGCTGGATGGGCTCGAGCAGGTGGAGCCAGTGCGAGGCCGTCTCGTTGGAGACCATGATGCTGTTGAGGAAGTTGGAGCTCGTCGGCCATGCCGTGTTGAGGTTCCAGGAGAGGTACATGGTCGAGAGCGACGTTGCGAGGTACGGGAGCGAGCCGGCCAGGCCGAGGGTGAGGACCTCGCGGGGCACCGAGGCGAGCGAGAAGGTCTCCGCGACGGTGTTCTTGAGGTTGGAAGAGCGGCTGGTTAGTTGGGGAGGGTCAAGTTTGAATTGGCCATGAATTGTCTTCTAGGTTGTCTTACAAGGTCCGACTTTACTGCGCGCATAACGTCTTCCTCGTCCTTGGCAGCCTGGGTGGCTTCTGAGCTGGGTTCGATGAACTGGCGGACCGACGACTTGGTCGAAACACGATCCGGGTCTGCCTCCATCTTCTTCTTCGCCAATTCCCTCTCAAATTCTTTGTTGACCTTCGTCGGCTGCACCGGCGGCTTCGTGGAAAACCCGGTCTTCCATGTCGCGGGAATCAAGCTCGGGTGGCCTACTCTGGGCCTAGCAGAAAGGGCATTTGCGCCGACCAACCTCGGTGTGAGTGCCCGTTGAGTTCCCGGGCCTACGAGCTTGGCAACCGGCCTCGCGGAGGAGCGCAACAGTGGATTCACGCCTCGTAGCATCGTGTCTACTCCGTGAAGCTCAAGAACAGCTGGGAAGATTGGTGCTGGGGTTTTCTGCAGGTCGTCACTTGGGTTTGATATGGCCGCCTAAGAACGCGCAAGGGGTGAGACACGCTGGAGGAGGAAAAGAGGACCATCTGAGGTTCTCGGCTACGGGTAGGGTTCCACGAAACCCTTCTTTGGAAATGCTGTTGGACATGTTTGCTGCCGAAACTTCCACCTCATTGACGCTCTGCTTCACAGTGACGTAATGATTCAAAACACAAGGCCGACCTCAGATCTGGAAGCTGGGAAAAAGCTCGGGCCAGCGGGGTGTGAACAAGCAACTACACTAACCCTCCCGTAGGCTCAGGAGTGCCCCGCATTGCCAAATCCTATTGATCACACCCGAGTCACTTGGGAAACCTAACGATTCGGGCTGGGCTGCAAAAGCACGTCGACAATCTTGCTCTCGGATGAAATAATACCATGCTCTCCTTTTTAGAATCGTGGTGCTTTATACAACCAAAGTGGATAGAAGGTTTTTTTACATCATCAGCTGCTTGGAGGCTGAGTCGCCTTGCCAACCCAGGAACCGCCCTCTCGTACCTGACTTATTGGACCCACACCTGACGTATTTCGATTAAAACCCCCAGTTTTGGTTGCGGGTTGGCCTGACGTCTTTGGGAAGGAACAGGGAAAGGGCAAACGGCCAAACGGCAAGTAGACATTGTCTGCGCCACGATCAATCACGACGACTCGATCAGCAGCACAGTTAAACCACCTACCTAACTGTCTGCCAAGATACCTAGTCGAAACAACAACTAAGTCCAGAAAAGACGACGAAGCAGAAGAAGCACTCGCCGATCTTTCTGATTTGCCCATCTCGTTCGAAAGCTACAAGACGTTACCACGCGTCCCAAAACGACCCAGCGCTGTCGCTGCCTCCAATCCTACAATCGATACCCGCAAATGAAGCCCCAACAACCCCCTCGATAGATCCCGAACACGAGATCCCAGCCAGGGTGAGGGCACCCCACAGTCACAATGTTGGAAGGACTGGTTGCCGGGCTGCTGAACCGCTTTCTGGGCATGTACGTCAAGAACTTTGACCCTACCCAGCTCAAAGTCGGTATCTGGTCTGGCGATGTCAAGCTGCGCGACCTCGAGCTCCGCCGCGAGGCCCTTGACCAGCTCAAGCTCCCCATAAACGTTGTCGAGGGCCACCTGGGCCAATTAACGCTCGTCATCCCGTGGTCCAACCTGGGCGGCGCGCCCGTCAAGATCTTCATCGAGGATGTCTTCCTGCTTGCCTCCCCCAAGGAGGAGGCCGAGTACGATGAGGACGAGGAGGAACGTCGAAAGCAGCGGGTCAAGATGGAGAAGCTCGACTCGGCCGAGCTGCTCAAGGAGAGGAACCAAGAGGGCCTGAGCCAGGAAGAACAGCAGCGGACACAGAGTTTTACCGAGAGCCTCGTCACCAAGATCGTCGACAACCTCCAGGTCACGGTCAAGAACATCCACGTTCGGTACGAGGACGCGATATCGGCTCCGGGCCATCCCTTCGCATTGGGTGTCACTCTGGACGAATTCAGTGCCGTGAGCACCGACGGCAATTGGAAACCCATGTTCATCAACGACCCGACCAAAACCACACATAAGCTGGCGACGCTGGGAGCATTGGCTGTCTATTGGAATACAGACACATCGCTGATAGGCCCTGGGCGCGAGGCTTCTACCCCCGACAACGAGCAGCTGCCGCACGACGAGGTGCTCAGCCAGTTCAAGTCCATGATCACCAAAGGCAGCGAAGTCGGTGCGGCATCTAGCAGGCACCAGTTCATCCTCAAGCCTGTGAACGGACAGGCAAAACTCGAGCTCGACAAGACGGGCGACACAAAGGTCCCGAAGTTCAAGGCGAACCTACTCTTTGACGAAATCGGCTTGGTATTGGATGACGACCAGTACCGCGACGCGCTGATGATGGTCGACCTGTTCCACTACTTCGTCCGCCACCAGGAGTACAAGAAGTATCAGCCGAAGGGTGTCACGGCAAAGGAGGATCCCCGCGCGTGGCTCAAGTTTGCCGGAAATGCCGTGCTTAGCAAGATCCACGAACGGAACCGGAGGTGGTCCTGGGACTACTTCAGAGAACGACGCGATGACCGGAAGCGGTACATGGAGCTCTTCAAGAAGAAGAAACAGAACCAGCAACTCTCGCCCGACGACAATGCCGACCTGACCAGGCTCGAGTGGAAGCTGGACTACGAGGATCTGAGGTTCTGGCGATCGCTAGCCCGAAACGAGCTGAAGAAGGAGAACGCCGAGGCGTTGAGGAACAAGCCAGCCGCCCAAAACCAGCAACACCAAGGCTGGTTCTCCTGGGCGTGGGGTTCAAAGCCCCAAGAGCTTCCGTCAGACGCCGAGGAGAACACGCAGATCACCGAGGAGCAGCGAAAAGAGCTGTACGAGGCCATCGACTGGGACGAGAAAACTGCCTTGGCCGCAGAAGTCGATCTTCCGAGAGATACCGTCAAGATGCAGATCGAGGCCTCTCTGAGCACCGGCAGCTTCACCCTGAGACAGAACCCACACGGCGATTCCAGGGACCTACTAAGCCTCCACTTCGACGTCTTCAAGGCAAAGGGCTTGAAGCGACCCGACTCGTTCCTGGCCGAACTCAGCCTGGGCGGCCTGCGCGTCAACGATGGAACCACACCGAACAGCTTGTTCACCGAGATTGTCAGGGTCAAGGACGCACCCGATAGCAAGAAGCAGAAGCGGCTGTCGATTGCCGAGCTCGAGCAGAAGAGCCAGGAGCCGTTCTTCCAATTCCAGGTCGAGCAGAACCCCCTGGATGGCCAAGGCGACGTTGCCCTGACGGCCAAGCTGAAGCCGCTGGAGGTCGTGTGGAACCCGAATCTCATCATCGGAGTGGTGAACTTCTTCAGACCGCCAGAGCGGCACATGGAGTCCATCGCGGCTCTCATGGAAACAGCGGGCGCCACAGTCGAGGGTCTGCGCGAACAGACTCGTGCGGGCCTCGAGTTCGCTCTAGAGGAGCACAAGACGATCAATGCCAAGCTAGACCTGCAAGCGCCGCTCATCATCATCCCCCAAAGCATCACGACGAAGAGATCCCCATGCCTGATCCTAGACGCCGGCCACATCAGTGTCAACAGCGAGCTGGTCGACAAGGACACCATGAAAGAGGTCCAGTCGAAGCAGCACCAGTCATACACAGAAGACGATCTCAGGAAGCTGGAATCACTCATGTACGACCGCTTCATCGTGAAGCTCACCTCTACGCAGCTGCTCATAGGGCCATCGATCGAGGAAACGAAGAAGCAGCTGACCGAGAAGGACGAGGAGCTTCCGATGCATATCGTCCAAGAGCTCACCGTCGATTTTGTCGTCGAGATCTCCATTCTCCCCAAGGCCCCGAACCTCACGAGGCTGAAGGTCTCGGGCCACCTCCCCGTCCTCCACGCGACCGCTTCCGATGCAAAATACAAGAGCCTCATGCGGATCATCGACGTTGCCATCCCGAAGCTCGGTGAGGCCCAGTCCCAGGAGCGGGCAGCCCAGGACCACGCGACTCGGAGGCCTAGGGGTCTTAGCACTGCGTCGACTCGTTCACGGAAGGAAGACGACCGTCGGCAGTCGTCACAGTTTCTGGCCCTCTCGACACAGCAGCAGGCCATCATCATCGACGACGACGATCTCGATGATGACAGCGACCAGTACGAGGATGCAAAAGATGGCGCCGGCCATGAGAAGCTGAAGATGCAGCAGCGCAGCTTCGAGTTCAAGTTTGCCGTGGACAAGCTGCAGGGCTCGCTCTACCGCAGCGATCCGGAGGGCAAGAGGCCGGACCAGCTGCTAGTTGAGCTGGTAGCCGAGAATTTCGACCTCGAGTTCTACTTGCGGCCATACGACATGGTTGCCGAAGTCTCGCTGGGGTCCGTGACGGTGGACGATTTTGTCGACAACCCGCCGGCCGAGTTCAAGTCCATTGTCACATCTGGCGACGTCGAAGATCGGAAACAGCAGCGGGACTTGGTGCACGTCAAATATGTCAAGGTCAAGAAGGAGTCACCGGAATTCATGCCCGTGTACGAAGGCGTGGAAACCAACGTCAATGTCGCGATCTCCACCATCAACCTCGTCATCACTCGAAAGACGCTTCTGACCCTGCTCGACTTCATCCTCATCACCTTCACCAACAATGGCAACGCGAATGCTAGCCCCCAAAAGGCGATTACAGATACCGAGTCCGAGACGGACATCGAGGTAGAGCCGCCCTCCCCAACAGCCGGGCAGAACGAGGGCGGTGCCATCAGGGTCAAGGTAGATCTCAAGACTATCAGGCTGATCCTCAACAACGACGGAATTCGGCTTGCCACCCTTTCATTCAACCATGCCGACGTCGGCGTCTTCCTCCTCGGAAAGACGATGCGCGTCTCCACCAAGCTTGGCGACCTCAGCTTGGTCGACGATGTGGACCAAGGCGTGTCCGAGGAGTCGGCCTTTCGACAACTCATCACCATCCAGGGCGACGGGCTCGCCGACGTGCGCTACGAGACGTTTGACTCCGACAACCCAGACCTGTACCCGGGCTATGACTCGTCTATCTATCTGCGTGCCGGTTCGATCAAGCTGAACTTCGTCGAGGAGCCGTTCCGCAAGATTGTGGACTTCCTCGTCAAGTTTGGCAAGATGCAGGCCATTTACAACGCCGCGCGACAGGCCGCCGCCAACCAAGCCAACCAGCTGCAGCAGAGCAACAGCCGCATCAAGTTCGACATCATTGTCAAGACCCCCATCGTCGTTTTTCCGCGAGCCGTCGTCACGGGCCAATCGAAGAGGGACCTTATGACCGCTTACCTGGGAGAGATATACGCGCAGAACAAATTTGCCGCCCTCGACGACTCGGAAAAGTCCGAGATCGCCACCAAGGTCTCTACCGGCATCCGCAACATCAGGCTGACGTCCTTGTTCCACTATCCCGGGGACGACTCGGAGGAGCTAGAGCTCATCGACCACGTCGATCTGGGCTTCGATATCACCTACGCCGAGCACAGAAAGGGCTCCAAGCGGCCAGATCTCGAGGTGCGGGGGAGCATGACAGACATAAATCTTCGCATAACGCCGTACCAGCTCAGGTTCCTCCTCGAGCTGTCCCGGTCTGTGCCTGCCGTGTTCTCCGGAGATGCAACCCAGAGGGCCGAGGAGGCCGAGCATGACGTTGACACGGCAACCCTGGAACGAGCGCGGACGATACCTAGCGCGGGCAACGATGGAGATGGAGACCAGCAGGCTGACCTGAGCCCCGAGCTTGCCCCACATGGCGAGACCTGGACGGCGTTAGATCTCGTCTTTGAGGTGCAGACTATCGGGTTGGAGCTCATCAGTGCCCGTCAAGACCTGCCTGTGGGGAGCCTGGACACGGCCAGTCTGAGCAGCTTCTCGCTGGACAAGAGCAGGCTCAAGACACGGATGCTGTCGGACGGCAGTTTGGAGGCAGAATTCGTCATCCAGGCCTTCAGCATCCACGACAGCCGACCCAGGGAGACCAACAAATTCCGGAGGATCATGGCGAGCAGGAACAAGGACGTGCAACAATTCATGGCGAGCTTGACCATGAGCGGCGGCAGGCAGAGGGACGTCATCGCCATGGTGGCCATTGATAGCCCGCGCATCATCTTCGCCCTGGACTATCTGTTTGCCATCCAGCAGTTCGTATCGGTTGGCATGCAGGTCGACGAGCCGAGCCCTGCCGACGAGGACAGCCCTCTGGGGAGCCCCGAGGATATGAGCGATGCAGACTCGATGCAGGTCAGCTTCACGGGCAGACGATCCCAGAGCAGCGGGCCCAGCAACGCAGGAGAGGAAGTGCAGCAGGACAGCAAGGCAGACGAGACGAAGATGAACATCTCGTTCCGAGCAAACGTGGTGGACGCCCAGGTCATCCTCATCGCCAACCCGCTGAGTTCCAGCTCCGAGGCGATTGTGCTGGGCACCAAGCAGGTGCTTCTATCGCGGCAGCATGCGTTGACATTCCAGGTCTCCGAGGTTGGCATGTTTCTGTGCCGCATGGACCGGTTCGACGACACCCGGTTAAGGATCATCGACGACTTTTCGATTCAGATGTCCATGGACAGCTCACAGCCGTCGCTGACGAGCTTGCACGTGGACATCGAGCCCCTGGTTCTCCGGCTGTCGCTGCGAGACGTCCTTCTAGCCATGCAGATCATCAGCAAGGCGTCCGAGATGACCAGCGGCGAAACGAAAGACCCGAAAGCAACCGCTGTAGACGAAAAAGCTAGACAGCTCAAGCGGGCTGGCATGAAGCAGCGAACCGCCAGCGGCAGAGGACAGTCAACAGTGGGCGCCTCGAGGTCGATGGCCGCCACTGCGAAGCCCGGTACAGTAGCCAGACATGGGTCGGAGAACCAACCCCACGATGTCGTGAAAGCGCCGCGCCATTACGAAGAGCTCACCGCCACTATCGACGGCATCCGCCTAGTCCTAATTGGCGATGTTCACGAGCTTCCCATTCTCGACATCAGCGTCAAAAACTTCACTGCCACGGCCGAGAACTGGACGTCGGATCTCAAGGCGGAAGCGGCCATTGATACGTACATCAATGTCTACAACTTCTCCAAGTCGGCCTGGGAACCACTGCTAGAGCCGTGGCAGGTGGGACTGGGAGTTGCGCGAGAGCAGAGTACGGGCTTGTTCTCTATTGACGTGGCGTCCAAGCGAACCTTCGATGTCACAATCACCACCGCCACCATCGCCCTGGCTTCCACCTCGTTTGCCTTCCTGACCCAAGACCAGGATGTGCTGAGCAAGCCTCGTAGGACGGAGGCGCCGTACCGCATCCAGAACTACACGGGCTTTGATGTCGTCGTTCACGCCAAGGCTGCGAACGACGAGAGTACGGCTCTGCGCCTGGAAGATGGCCAAGAGGCGCCGTGGAGCCTGGAGAACTGGGAGAAGATGCGCGAGAACCTGCTTGCCGAGAGCACGACTGCCGGTAGCGTTTCCGTCTCGCTCGAAGGCAGCGGTTTCGACACGGTGAAGAATATCCGGCTTAGCCGTGAAGGGGAGATCCTCTACGGCCTCAAGCCCAAGACGGACCAGGTCCAACACCGACTCCTCGTCGACGTCAAGCTCGGCAAGGACAACCTGAAGTACGTCACGCTGCGCAGCCCGTTGTCTGTCGAGAACGCGACCCAGATCCCGATCGAGCTGGGCGTGTTCGATGCGCAGGAAGGCCATCTCCTGAAGATCGAGAAGATCCCCCCCGGCGAGAGCCGGCCGGCGCCTGTTGGCGCCGTGTACCTGAAAAGTCTCCTCGTGCGGCCGGACTCGGGCTTCGGCTATTCGTGGAGCAGCGAGACGTTGTGGTGGCGAGACCTGCTCAAGAGGCCGACGAGGACCATGATGTGCAAGGGCGAACACGGCGAGCCGTTCTACTTCCAGCTCAATGCCAGCTTTGATCGGACAAACCCGCTGACCAGGTAAAGTGGCCCCCCGCCGTGCATGATGCATCGTCCCCTTGGGCAAGACCGCTGACACACAGTTTACTTTACGTAGGAATTACCCGTACATGCACCTCAAGCTTTCAGCCCCAGTGACGCTGGAGAACCTCTTGCCATATGACTTCAAGTACCGCATCTACGACAAGAACACCAAGAAGGACTGGTCGAACTTTCTGCGTAAGGGAGGGGTCAGCCCCGTGCATATCGTCGAGCTGTCTCACCTCCTTCTACTGAGCATCGACATGCAAGACTCGTCGTTCAAACCCAGCGAGTTTGCCATCATCAACTCGGGCACCGCCGAAGACTTCAAAAAGGAGACGCATCTTGTCTGCAAGGACGCCGAGGGCCTGAGCCTGAGCCTCAGGTTGCATTACCACCGCATCCCCGACAGCGGTGGCGCCTTCAAGGTCACCGTCTACAGCCCCTATGTGATCCTGAACAAGACAGGACTGGACCTGAGCATCCGCTCCAGAGGGTACATCCAGCACGCCAAGGCGGCCGCTGGCGAACAAGTGCTCATCGACGTGGGAGACAACCAACGGCCGCAAGCACAGCCGCTCATGTTCTCGTATAGGAGCGATGACCACAAGAATCGCGCTAACCTCAAGATCGGCGACTCGGAGTGGAGCAAGTCACAGAGCTTCGACGCCATCGGAAGCACGACCGAGGTTGTCCTCCAATCGCCGGGCCGCAACGCGGAAATCCACGTCGGCATCAAGGTCGAGTCGGGCGAGGGCAAGTACAAGATGACCAACGTGGTCACCTTCACGCCGAGATACATCATCCAGAACCGGCTGGGCGAGGACCTCAACATTCGCGAACCCAGCTCGTCCAGCCTCATGTCTCTCAAGGCGGGTGCCCTCCAGCCGCTGCATTTCCTCCAGCGGAGCGCCGTAAAGCAGCTTTGCCTGTGCTTCCCAGGGGTCAACAACCAGTGGACCGCGCCCTTCAACATCTCCGACGTGGGGACGACGCACATCAAGATTGCCAAGGCGGGGCAGCGACAGAGGCTGATACGCGTCGAGGTCCTGGTCGAAGACGCGACCATCTTCCTGCACCTGAGCGTGGAGACGAAGAACTGGCCCTTCTCGATGCGGAACGAGAGCGACACCGAGTTCACCTTCTTCCAGGCGAACCCCAACCTCGACGAGGATGGCGCCGAGGACCGATCCGGGTGGAGGCCCATCAGGTACCGCCTACCGCCGCGTAGTATCATGCCGTATGCCTGGGACTTTCCCGCCGCGAAGCACCGCGAGATCTGCATCAGCGCCTTCGGCAAGGAGAGACATGTCAAGCTCGCCGAGATTGGCAACTTGATGCCTCTGAAGCTCACGGCCCCGTCGGGACAGGCAAAAATCATCGACATCAACGTCGCTGCCGACGGCCCCACGCAGACCATGATCCTGTCCAACTTCAAGCAGTCCAAGAGCTTGTATCGCCAGCGATCCAATGCCGGGTCCAGCACGAGCCAGGGCGGCTTCGAGGCGAAGGAGCTCAGCACCGGCATCACGTTCCAGGCGCAGTTGAGGCTCTCGGGAGTAGGCATCTCCCTCATCAACTCGCAGCTCAAGGAGCTCGCCTATGTCACGCTGCGAGACATCCAGCTCCGGTACAGCGACTCGCCGCTCTACCAGACCGTCAGCATGTCGATCAAGTGGATCCAGATAGACAACCAGCTCTACGGCGGCATCGTCCCCATCATCCTCTACCCCAGCGTGGTCCCGAAGAGGGCGCAGGAGATTGAGGCGCACCCGTCGGTGCATGTCATGGTCACGCGCGTCAAGGACGACTCATACGGCGTGCAGTACATCAAGTACGCCACCATACTGCTGCAGCAGATGACGCTCGACCTCGACGAGGACTTTGTCTACGCGCTCCTGGACTACTCCAAGATCCCCGGCGCGACGTGGACCGAGACGGAGGAGGAGGGCCGGCTGTGCGACGAGAGCCTCGACATCCCCGAGCCGAAGCTGCAACAGTCGGGCCAGGACTTTTACTTTGAGCTACTAAATATCCAGCCCATGCAGCTCGATCTCTCGTTTGTGCGGACCGAGAGGGTCAACGTCGAGGCCAAGACGTCGTCGCGGAACCCGCTCATGTTCTTCCTCAACGTGCTCACCATGGCCATCGGCAACGTCAACGACGCGCCGGTGCGCCTCAACGCGCTGATCCTCGAGAACGTGCGCGTGTCGATCCCCGTGCTGACGCAGAACATCTCGAACCACTACAGCCAGGAGGCGCTCTCGCAGATCCACAACATCCTCGGCAGCGCCGACTTCCTGGGCAACCCGGTGGGGCTGTTCAACAACATCAGCTCGGGGCTCACCGACGTCTTCTACGAGCCGTACCAGGGGCTGATCATGTCGGACAAGCCCGAGGACTTTGGCATCGCGCTCGCCCGCGGGGCGGGGTCGTTCGTCAAGAAGTCGGTTTACGGGTTCACCGACTCGTTCTCCAAGTTCACGGGCTCCTTCGCAAAGGGCCTGGCCGCGGCCACGCTGGACAAGCAGTTCCAGGACAGGCGGCGCATCACGCGGGCGCGGAACCGGCCCAAGCACGCGCTCTACGGCGTCACGGCGGGGGCCAACTCGCTGTTCACGTCGGTGGCGTCGGGGGTCGGCGGCCTGGCGCGCAAGCCGCTCGAGGGGGCCGAGCAGGAAGGGCCGATGGGGTTCCTCAAGGGCGTGGGCAAGGGCGTCATCGGGCTCGCGACCAAGCCGGCCATCGGCGTGCTGGACCTCGCGTCCAACGTGTCCGAGGGCATCCGCAACACGACGACCGTCTTCGACGGGTCCGAGCTCGACCGCGTGCGCCTCACGCGCTACATCCCGGGCGACGGCGTGATCCGCCCCTACTCGCAGCGCGAGGCGCTGGGCCAGTTCTGGCTCAAGCAGGTCGACAACGGCAAGTACTTTGACGAGCAGTACATTGCGCACCTGGAGCTGCCGCGCGAGGACATGGTGGTCATGGTGACGTACTCGCGCATCCTGCTCATCCGCAGCCGCAGGCTCGCGTCCGAGTGGGACGTGCCGCTCAGCGACGTCCAGACCATCGCCAAGGAGCGCACGGGGCTCAGCCTGACGCTGAGGGGCGGGACGAACGGGCCGTTCATCCCCGTCGGGGAGGAGAGCGGGCGCGCCTTCCTGTACCGCATGGTTGCCGTCGCGGTGGAGGAGTTTAATCGGAGGTTTAGGTGGTTGGGGTAGATGGGGGGTAGGTAGATGGGGTAGATTGGGGGTGGTGGGGTGGGGGCCATCTTGTATGTACTCGGGGGATGATTAGACGGTCTTACAGTAACCTGTGTTTTTTCGAGCAACAGACATTGTGTGTTTTGCTAGAGTAGTATATGAGTAATTTTTGTTCACGAATTATGACGGAGAGGTGTGATTCTCAGACCAGTGTTGCGTCAACTGCTGTCCCATCGTGAAAGGTCAGGGGGTATTGTGGTTCCTGGGGCCTGAGGATGCCAAGCGTGAGGGGCCAGCCGACACGGGATCCCTCCAGGGCAGGCTTACACCACGAGGGAGATCCGCCACAGCGTATCTACTAATTGTCGACTTACAACATAGGTGCAAGAGAGGCACTCGGGTCTGGCCAAGATCGGTGTGAATGAATGGAAAGAGGCTGTTGGTTGACCCCCCCTCAGACGGTGGGGACAGGTCCTACTACGATCCAGGGAGGCCAGCAGACCTGCACAGGGAATTAAAAGAGGAATGATCAAAAAAAGAATACAAAGGGTAGCGAAACGGGGTTTGCGATTCGTTTCGACAAATACATCTCCAAGCAAAAATGGGGTGTATATTATCATCTTCTCCTATCCGTTTCAACCCCTAGCCAGCCAGGACTCCATCGCTAATTGCTGCGGGTTTCTGTGTGTATGACAACAGAAAACATGGCAGTCTAAACGTTTGAAGGGCCCATCCATAGATGCCACGCACGTATCAACCACCTCCCCAAAACGATTCTCGTCGTAGCAATTTTCTGAATTTACTTCGCGGCGGGGGTGACGACACTCGCTGGCTCGACGGCATTTGTCTCCTCGACGGTTGCGGTGGCTGCCTGTTAAGTGGGGGGAAAGTCCCAAGTTAGGTCGGGGTGGACAACAAATTGGGGGGCGTGGCTGTGCATACCTTCTCGCTCTCCCAGGCGTCTTCTGCGTTCTTCTCGTCGACGGCGGCACGGCCGATGCAGACGTAGGTGCGGAACTTCCGGGCGGGGATCTTGGCAGCGAACTGGGAGAGTGTTAGCAGACCATATGAAGAACCCAGATTGCTCCGCGGCAGGCTGGCGGGGGGTGGGAAAGGACATACCATCTCGTCGATCTCCTCGAGGGTGCGGCCCTTGACCTCGGGCAGGAAGAAGAAGACCCAGAGGGCGCCGATGATGCATGAGGGGAACCAGATGTAGCCGTACTTGGGGCCCCAGTTGAGCGAATCCGGGTTGATGAAGTAGGGAGCCGTGAAGGTGGTGAGCCAGGCGAAGAAGAAGCCCACGGCGGCGGCGAGGCCGAACGTGTAGCTGCGGAGGCGCTGCGACGGGAGCTCGCCGCCCGCGAGCCAGGCGTAGGTGGCAATCATTCCCTGTTTTTCGGGGTCTCTCGTCAGTTTACCGCTGTCTTGTTCTGGCGTTAAGCGTGTCAAAAGTGTCAAACTCACGTTGTAGCTGAACATGTACAGGGACGTCAGGGCAACGATGACGCGGCCCGTGATGATGTTGCCCGGCTTCTTGTCGTAGACGACGGCGATGATGAGCTGCAGGAAACCGCAGGTGACCAGGCCGGTCAAGATCAGGACGCGGCGGCGGCCGTAGCGGACGACGATCAGGGAGTTGACCATGATGGCCGTTAGGCCGACAGCGCTGAGGACGCAGGTCATGCCGAAGGGGTTGGAGACCTTGGCCATGGCGAGGAAGTATGCCTTGTAAGCTGGAGACGAAGACAAGCCGGTTAGCATTTTTTCCAGGGTAGATTCGAGCAATTAAACTCACCGATGATGAACATGGACCCAGAAGCGGCCTGCAGGGTGACAGCGCAGACGGACAGGAAGGTGCGCCTCCGGTCGACTGGGTTCGCGAACATGTCCAAGATGGCGATGCCGCTGCCCTCCTCGCGCTCGCGCTCAAGGGCGACGCGGATCTCGTCGAGCTCCGAGTCGACGTCGGCGCCGTCGGGGCGCAGCCAGGCGAGAGACTTGCGGCCGTCCTCGAACTTGCCCTGCTGGATGAGCCAGCGAGGAGACTCGGGGATGAAGAACATGGCGATGATCAGGAAGATGGGCACGACGTAGATGAGGCCCAGCGGGATCAAGTACGCTGACTTGTCCGGTCTCTTGGCCGTCGCCCAGTCGATGATGGTTCCAACGAGGGTGCCCTGGAGGGAGGAGGGACTGTCGTCAGCGATGGCCCACCAAGAAGATATCGAATTTGGGAGGAACTCACGAAAGAGGTGCAGAACTGGAAGGCGGTAAGGAAGAGACCGCGGTACTTGGCCGGGCTACTCTCCTGGATGTAGAGCTGAGAGAAGGTCATGAAGTAGCCGTTGGCCAGGCCAATGATCAGGCGGCCGACGTAGAGGGCGCCAATGTCGGTGGTGGCCATCATAATCACGTTGGAGACAATGCAGGCCGCGCAGGCGACCCACAGGCACGACTTGCGGCCGAGATAGCCGGCGATCACGCCGGCGGTGCCGGAGCTGATGAAGGCGCCGAGGGTCATGAGCGACGAGATGAGCTGCTGCCGGACCGGGGTGATGTTCCAGCCAATGACCGTGTTGGGGTTCTCATAGCCGTAGATCTGTTCCCGGGTTTTTAGCCACAGTAATTGAGCCGCCCCGCGGGCCCCCGGGCACACCAGGGAAGGGATGCAGGAGGAGGGGGAGGGGAAGGGGAAGAGGCTCAACAAACCTTGAGGAAGCCGACCATGGCCTGGAGGCCACCGATCAGGCCGAAGTCGAGGCCATACTGGATGGGGCACAGGACAATGAAGCCGCAGGCCACGAAGCACCGCCAATTGGCGCGGATGGTCTCTTTATCCGCGGCAGGAGCCATGGCGAACTTCGGGTTCGGACGAGAAAGGAAGGGAGGAGAAGTGCAAGTGGTTAACTGGTTCGAGATGGCTTCTTTCCCTCGCTCCTCTTGAGGTTCGTTTGAGGCTTGAATTTGACTCCAAAGCGTGGAGAAACGAAGGAAGAGAGAAGAGGAAGCAGCTCTCTTTTACATTGAAAAACGCGTCCGGCCCCATAGGGGCCCCATCCACCCATGTAAATGCCGAAAGATACAGCAGAAGAATTTCTTGTTGCCGATGTGTGAATAGCTCCTTGGCGTTCTTACCCCAACTTCCCCCATGCGGGGAAAGCGCAACCTGGGGTCGATGGGACGTAGATGGCCGCTCTACGCATTGCAGTTTAGCCTGATGGGTTTGTAGGGTTTGTAGGGTTTCGTATGATCCATTGTCGTCGCGGCGATTGGTTGCTTGGTGTTTTTAGTCGGTTCTCGGCCGGGATCCGGAATGTGTATTTTTGTCAATAGTCTCTTCAGCCCATGGCCCACACATATCTCCGAAGTTACATAAACTATTACACAGAGAGCCCAAGAGGCGCTAGTAGGTCTGGCCTTCCGTCCCTGACGCGGCAGTTACTGTGCAGACCTGATGTTTTGGGGATGATTTGGGGATGATTTGGGGATGAGGCTCCCGCTCCCACGCCCAGTCCCAGGCTACCGGGTTGGGGCCACACCATGCAATGGAACGTTGTTTGGGGGGTCCTTTTGCCCAGACCAGACCAGACCAGACAGGCGGCTGTGAGGGAGTCATCGTTGAGATTCATTGCGTTGTACTGTATATACCATACATACCATACGTCAACCGATGAGTCTTGTCTACCCACGTATGGAAGAGACAAAGAATGGCAATCAAGGAGTCAGTCAACTAGCTGTCTCTTAATCCTTGGCACCTCATCTAGGGAAACCCCGCCTATTTTCTACCAACGATGGTGGCAAGAGGAGAGATCGATCCTGCAATTACTTGCACAATTAGATCCACCTAGTACGACGTAGAAGTGTCGATGCTATTTTAGATGCATCCGGAAGTGCCGTGCCCCGTGTATAAAGCACGTGGATTAAGAATTTCCCACAAGGCTGCCTCATGGGTAGTTATGCAGCAGCTGGGCTAGCTTGACTCCTGCATGAATATTGCTCGTGATCACTGATGAGGGAGGGTGGCAAAGCCCCCTTTTCAAAGACTGGCTCTGGGCACAGACGTCGGCACATGTCTGCTGTTATACCTACGGTCTTCGGAAGGCACCCGAACTCCGTCAACCGTCCGCCCTCGCTCGGACGTAGGCAGCCAAGGGTCCAATCGTGAGCTAACGGCAACACAACCGATAGGACGTGCGAGAGGATTCGGATGGCCAGACCGACCAAATCATCACGATCGTGGGGAGTATCAATGATCCACATGGATGGGATGGGGTTGCCTTGCAACCCCTACGCATCAATCGTTCGTGCCGAAGTAGCTGAACACACTCTTTAATAGTATGTACAACCTCGATAGCCTGGGACCAATCCTACTTCGAGACAGCCCCTTTCTCACGATACAAGTGAATCACCCATCGTCCAAGGACTCAGACCGATCGGGCTAGCTACAAAATAAAAGTACCAGGGTTCTCCTGAAAAGACCAAGACTTGACGCGGCAGTTAGTTAGTTCCTTGGGTGCAGTAGATAAAACCGAAGGGGCTTTCCTGCGTTAGTCAGCCTAACTTCAAGAGTTGCGCAGAGAGTCCCTCTCGTACGCCCCTTTTTTCTCTTGCAACAAATGATCAAATCAACAGCATCTACCGAGACCAGATAACACTCGCTAACAGTTCAATCTCGCACAGGCCCTTCGTGGCACGATAGCAGCCAATTATGACCTATCAATCTAATCTCCGACAGACGACGACACTGACTACATCCATCTAGATGTGTTTGTTGAGTTGGACGAGAAGAGGCTAACGCTGGAGGAGGCAGCCGACGAGTCTGGCACGGGAGGTCCAGGACGGTCTCCGTCCAGCCAGCGTGGTCGCCCACTCCAGGGACTCCGAATCCAAGGTGGAGAACCCGATTCCTTCGCTCTCTTCAGGAAAGTCTGACCCTTGAGTCTACGCTGGGCTGGAGCATCAGACGTGACGCTCAGCACGGGATCACGAAAATATCAACAGTCTTTCGTGTCGAAATATGTGAACCGGCACCACAAAAAAAGGAGGGTGGAGGAAGGGAGGGCTGCTGTACAGAAGCTATTCACCAAGACAGAGACCAGCTGCCTGTTAATTCTAGAGCAGACCATTCCTCCCTGCACGTCTGCAGGCCTGGAATGTCGATCTCGGAATTTTGTGATGCCATTTTAAAAGGTCCTGTCTCCAGGTAGACTGATAAAAGAGAGTTCCAAAGCCAGCAAGCATGCTTGCCCCCCGCTCTCATGTCTCTCCCTATCTCGGGCCCAACTTCTCCAGTATCCGCGGCCCCTGCTCCTCCCACTCCTGCTTCGTGATCCACATCGATTCCTTGTCTGCCATGATGTTTGCCAGCACCGCACCGCCGAGGAAGCTGTTCAAATAGTCATGTCAGTCAGTCATTGCTTCCACATGGAGAGAACTCGGGCGCTATTGGGGAATTGTCCTTACACCATGTGCCGCCTGCGTGGCGGGTCTTCTATCCTGACCTGTGTGGTTCATGTCAGCTTTGCTGTCTGTGACTCCTCGGCAGGTGGTGGGGGGTCGCGGCCGCTCGACCGCGTCATGCTCTTCGGGGAAGTCGATCGAGAGATGGGAATGATCCCGCTTTCCAGCATTCCGAGAGAGCACTTCGGGGGTAGAGAAGAAACGAGGAGGGAAAACAGTTGTCTCGGGAGTACTTAGACCTCCCGAGAATTCCCGAGGGAGTCCCGACACGGGAGTTTCAAAGCAAAGAAAGTCGACTCACCTTGAACTTCGAAAGCCTCTCGGGGTTGCCGTTCAGGACACGCGTCAGCCATAGCTGCTTGAGCTCCTTCTCAAGCCGCGAAGGCAAACCAGGGTACATGCTGCTACCGCCCGACAGGACAATGGCCTTGAACAAGCTAGAGCGGACGTCGACATCGGCGGACTGAATCGTGTTGAACAGGAACTCGGCGATACCAGGCTGCTCGCAATCGATCAAGTGCGGTTGGAACAGGCACTCAGGGGCCTCAAAGCGCTCGGAACCCACGCGGATAACGCGGCCGTCGGGGAGCGTGTAGGATTCGACCAGGACCGTGGTATCCTCGCTGAGCCGTTTATCAAGCTCAAGATCGTACGATACGTAGCACAGTTTTTCCTTGATCTGGCGGACGGTCTCGAAATCGGCCGTCCGGTTGAGAGCGTAGCCTCGGCGAAGGAGGAGCGCGATCAAATTACGCGTGACGTCCTGTTCAGTTTCGTCAGACATCTCATCCCCAAGGCGCAAAATGGGGATTCCGTACTCGGCCAGCAACGTCGAGGCGCTTCGTGAGGTGGTTGAGGACGACGGATTCGTAGACGGGAACAATGTGAGTGACACCATCGCCCGAGTCCACGACCACCCCTGATGAAAGTCCCTGGGCGTAGAGAGCAAGAACGGCCTGGATCGCCACGTATACCCCGCCAAATTGGTACCGCCTGCCTTCGTGGTCAGCAGATGCCGTACACAACTTCAATGAAAGGAGACATAAAAAGGGAAATACTGACTCGAACATGACTTGACACATGCCCTCTCTGTTTTTCAGAGGGTTCGCCGGTGGTTCGGTGAGCTGTGGCAAGGTTAGTTTCCACTTCAAGTTCAACGGTTGCCCATGGGGGAAAATGGCAACCCACCAGGATCTTCCGGCCGGTCGTGTCTACTTTGAGCTTGTCGTGGAATGTGTCTGTGCGAAGAGTTAGCTTTCTCACCATAGCTACAAGAGTGCGACTTGGGACGTGTTCGGGGGCCATTAGAGAACAGAGACGCGGGCGGTCATGATGATGCCAAAGTGCCGTGCTCCCGAATTTCCAGCAGCCCCCAGACTCTCTCGACTGTGTCCCAAAGGGAGAAAAAACAAAACAGGGAAAACAAAACGAAGGAAGTCTCACAGTCCCAGACGTGCTGCATGTCCTCCCAGAGCTTTATCACACCTGCGCCGCGGGTTGGTCAGTGTGATGCCTCCTCGGTATTATCCTGCTCTCCCCAGATGCGTACCGTTTTCCATGGGCTGTCCACCTTGTCAGTGCTCTCTTTCTTGACAACTGGAGGAAGGCTCGAGCCTGGGAGAACGTACATAGGAGATCTGCAGCATGTTCCGGGCGGCGGCGGCCTCGTCGCCGATCATTATGTCCTGCCTGCGTTCAGTCTCTGAGAACCATTGATAATCGATAGCCCTCCAGCTGCGGCTGGTTTTCCCCGGGTGTTGGCTTCTGTACCTTGATCACCACTTCGCTGTCGCCCTGCTCTTCGGATCGGAGGATCGGCCGGCCGACGATACTGGGAAACTGATGCTCAGGAAACTGGTACTCATTAGCATCCATCGGGCTCCAACGCATCCTCCCGGCAAGGAGTCAGAGGCCGAGAAGATAGTTTAAGCGGGAAAAGGACTCGGAGACGGATGAGACGGATGAAACAAGCACGCACGTTCTGGCCCGCATAGCCAACCTTGAGAAACCCTTTGGAAATCGTCAGAGCAGATGGCCTTGGGCCTTTTCTCGCTTTGTTGCAGTAGTCATACCTGTGCCGCCATCGAGGACTGTCAGGAGAGGAGAGTGTTAGCCGTTGCGTGTTTGCCTGGAGCAGTATGGGAGCTCCCGCTTCTGTTCCCCCGCGCTTCGGACCGCGGGGAAAGTTGCTGGATTGGGAAACTCGTACCGATTGGCGGAGTAGCCATCTTGACAGCTGCTCGTTCGCAGGTTCGACGTTCGGGGGAGGTGTCGTATCTGGGAGGCTTAGAAGGCAGCTCGAGAGATCAAAGCTACCGTAGGTCGGGCTGGCCTGCGACGTGAGGCGACGTTGATTGTTGGTGGGTTGGATCGCAGATTGACCCACCGTCGTCGTCAGAGGGGGAGTAGTCTGAGCATGGGCCAAGGCACGTGATATATTCTGCCCCGCCATCCACAGGGGTATCCGTGCTGATATTCTTCTCCCACTGGGACAGGGTCGCCAAAGTTACAGAACCATTTATTTCGGCGGTGAGAAAAGACCTTGGAAGTAGCTGATAGTTAACATTGATCGATATCACTAGACCTAATGCCTATCGAGCTTCCACAAGGTCGCAGGTATCACAGCCCCACTTACGGTAGACCTCCGTCCTGGCCTCAGCGATGACGCCCGGCACCTCCGCAAACCCGACCACGTCTTACAGTGTAGTGGAACGGCTCACCCTCCCCGCCGCGCTGCGCCGTCTGCCACGTGTTGCGACCCTGCTTCCCGCTGATCTTGTACTGGTGGTGCATGCTCTCGGCGGTGCCAGCGAGGGAGCACCAGTATCTAAGCTCGGGGTCATCCTGGTCGTTATCGTAGACCCGGCGTTCGCCTCGCTTCTCCCCCGTGTATGGCCGAGGCTGGGACGGCGGTGGACTCTCCAGGCTCGCCTAGGACCCGGTGGTTCTCCGGCGCGTTGATGAGACGCCACGGCGGCAGTACAGTACCCACAGATCGTCCAGCGTGGCGCCAACGTCAGTGATGATGCTCGCCTCTGCGTCTTCGTTGGTCCAGCCCCGCATCAGCAGGCGCATACACGTCGTGGTCAGTGATGTAGTAAGGGATGAGCGTGTCCCACTCCCTCACGTCCTCGTACGTGTGGCGCGGGGGGAGATGGTAGTCCTTGTGGAGGTCATTCCGTGCCTGGTTCCAGCTTGGAATTGGAGGAGGCATTGAGGTCGATAACAAGCGGAAGCTGTCCCTGACCAGCGGCGGGGTGTATGTCGCTGCCGGCTTGTATTTTGGCCAATGAATTACTTCTTCTTACTCACTGCATGCGTAGTCTTAGCCCCGGGGTGGAAACTAGTCGTCAAGGGTCACCCAGGTAGGCTACAAGCAGTAGCCATATTGGCGAAGGTTTAATAAAAGGGATCTTGCCAGCAGTTTATTAATAGCTATCAACCTAGGTAGATAGCTCCCAAACGGATGTGAAAGTCCTGCTAACATGGGATGGGATATATATACGATTCCCATAATATGACAACCGATGGTGCGACAAAGACGCGAAACCATCGTGAACAACTCCCATGTGCCGGCGAGGCAGGAGACCCATCTAGTGTCCCCTCCCCAGACCAGACCCAAGAGCTTCTAATGCGAAAAGGGTATCATGCAGCCAGGATAGGCCAAGCGAGAGAAGGTTCGTTCCCCTTCCGAATACGATGGAGGTAAAAATTCGAAAATGTTCCGTGTGTAATGATGCAGATGCAATGCAATGCAAGACAGAAGAGTCCAAGGTTGAAGGTTCTTTGCGTGACGCCATCTTGTATGTACGTACGCCCAAGGAAAAACTGAAGAGAGGAAGCGCAAGCCGCGCGATAGCCAGCGCACAGCCAGAGAATACCATAAGACGTGGGGCAGATAATTGTCCTCCAAGCTCCGGATTATCAACCAAAGATAAGTTGAGAGTGGGAGGGGGTATGGGGTATCAGGGTATCAGAGTGTGCTCGTAAAACACCGAAACAGAGTCATGGGCAACCCCTTTCCGCCCATGCGCCCAAAGAATTGTGTTGTGCGCCAGTCCGGCATTCGTGTATATCCGTCATGCTGTCCCAAGAGGCGTCTGGCCGAGACGATCAACCATAGGTGGGCGCGTCTAGCAGACCGAACACAAATTTCCGAGGTGGCGATAACGGTCGGTCAGGACCGGAGAGGGCGGGCAAGCAAGATGGCCGCCCGGCACGGGTTGCGGAGGCGATGCAGGTTATTTTGCCTCCTTGTTAGCCTTGTGTCCGTGATGGCGGTTTTTATGGTCATGGCCATCGTGACATGCCCTCGGCCGGTCTCGCGTGCGTCCCCTGCGCTCCTCCTCCTCGTCGCTGCTGCCCATGCTCTGTCGCCTCCGTTCCTCCTCGTACCAGGTACTGAGGGGTTTGCCGCCAAACATCAGGTCGTCGTCCTCGATGACAGTAGCGACCATCCACGGATGGTCTCCGAGGCCCATCTCGCAGACTGATGGATCGGTAACGTGGAAATTTGGGACGAGGAGATAGGGACGGGTTGTGTACCCGGGTGGCGGGTTTTGTGGCGACGGCATGGTGGGTGGACGTTGGTAAAGATCGGTTGAAGATGAGATTGATATGCGACTGGAGTGGAGAAAATAGTGTCGTTGCGTTGCTGCCAGGCTGAAGGGTGTTCAGCCTTTGTAGACGGTTGTGCGAAGGTTGAAGATGTGAATTTCCGTGGCATTAAAATTGGATCAGCGTAGGTAGTTAAACCAGGCCTCCGCCTGCTTCTTCTGTGTGTGAAGTGAACAGGCAAACAAGGAGACTTGGCGTGTTGCGTCGCTGCAGCTGAGACAGGCCGCACAAAACTTGACCAGCAAGTGACAGTGAATGAAGGATGGACAATGTTGAGGCGATCGAGGCCAGGCTGGGAGGCAACAGCTGATATTAATTGGAATCGGGTGATTGGATCCGATGCTCCGGTGGAAACCCTTTGCCTGGGGTACGCGTTGTAGCCTAGCCTAGCCTGCAAGGTTGGGCCGGTTGGGGGCGCGACCGGGCGTAAAACGCGGGGTATTATAGGCTGGAGTGGCTGGACCAGGCTGGACCCTTCGGAGGCTGATGGTCCTGGGCTGCCCGGTTCGGCTGTTGGTCGTTGGTAGAGGTTTCCGGGGTCCAAAAAAGGAAGACGGGAGTTCGCAGAACGGAGACAGGAAGTCGCAAGTCCTGAAAAGGGCGAGAGAACCACAGACGTACGGACAGATGAAACTGGGAGACAAGAGGAACGGATAAAAAAAATCAGCAATCAATCATGTGCTTGCAATCGGGAAATGGCGATTTTCTCGGTGGCCTCAAGAAAAAGACACGGGTGCGCTGAATCATCTGCCCTTATGCGCGTGTGGGCGAGACTGGCCGCGGCGACAAATAAATAGGAGGTCACTTGGCCGGGTCGGTCGGTTGGCCAAGACGCGCTTCCAGGTTTCCGATCAACCAAGTCACCAAGTCAAGTAAGGTCCAAGGTATTTTCGTCCGGGAAGTGTATGACGAGGAATGTCGCTTTTACGGGTTTGGGGATGGAAGTTAACAGGCCAAAAACTTGGATACCGCCACCCGTGGCTGGATTTGCCTCGATATCCTGACTCCCCAATCGTGATGATGACGCAGTGCCACTGACCGAGGGGGTACCTGGCTTGGCAGTGTGTTTGATCGATCTGATCTCGTATCTCGTTCCCCTGCGACTCAAATTTGCCCAGCTCGACAGGAATGTGCGCATCGGGCATCGGGTAGGGCTGACTGACTGAGGGTGGCAACCAGAGCAAGACAAAATGCGACAATCCACCGAGTCGAGGATCGGAGATGGCCATTTATTTATCTAGGTACCCTACCCGCCTACCCCTTCCCCCCAACCTTGGGATCATGTAACGTGTGCCCGATGGGACAAAATACGCCGCAATAAGCAGCAGCTGGGAGCCTCCATGTCAGCCTGACAGTTGCTTGTTCGGGAATTCCGCATTCCATCTGCGCAGTGCCGCTTTGGCCTTGGCCGCGCTGCGGGTTGGGTCTCGATATGCGTTTTCAGCTCCTTCCTAGTTGGTATTTCTATTCTGTAGAAGCGAGAGGAGGGAACCGATTGATGTGAGTGAGTTATCTCGTGACAACGCAGCGGCTGTCCATCCCTCCTTCCTGCGTCCATGCCACAAATTCCGTCTCAATAGGTTCACATGCTACTACATAGTAGGTAGTTGAACCCGCCGCCCGCTTCCCAACTGAGCTCGCACTGTCAGCTGAGTCACTCCCCACAGCACCTCGCCACGTGCCCGTCCGCAATATCCAAGCCTCTAAAAATACGCCTCCTGCCAACAACCTGATCACGAGTCATCTCTGCCCAAGGCTACCTTGTCGTCGAGTCAGACAGTCCGGTTATCGGCCGACAGCACACAACACCAGCAATCGGTGCAACTGACCAGGGACAACCCCCACGGAAGTTGCTTGTCCCTCTTCCGGTTTTCCGGGCTGCCCGAATTTTAACGGGTAGATGATTCGGAGGTTTCCCGAAGGTGAGGGCACAATGACGAGATGCCTGGGGGGGAGTGACGCCCCAACCCGATTGTCCATGCTGGTATGACGTCATGCTGCCCAAGTACTCGGGTCACCGTTCTATCCATTGCCTGTTCATCACTTCCTTCGGCCAGGTACGCTGGTACTGTAAGGGTCTTTGACCCAAGCTCACGGATTTATCCCAAGAAAGCTTGTTCTGGTCAGGCTTGTTCCTAGTCACACACGTTACAGTAGCCGGTGTATTGCTGCGCATCATCGTTCAGACTGAGGTCACCAATCACAGGTAGAGCACTCGAAGCCATGATCCCATAATTGTTCCTTTGCCAGCTCTAGAGAGATGTAAGTGAAGCACAAGGTAGCATCTACGCCCCGTTGAGTATGTGGATGAGCAGTATCGAACAGTTCCTCGCTGCCAATACATCATTCTGACGAGCAAACTCAAACTCCTAGTCTCGACTTTGTATACGACGTCAAGAGGAAAGGAGAGGTATATTTTGATATTGATATTGCTAGGAAATAGGGGTTCAACCTTGCCTCGTTTCGACAAACCGATACCCTGCCAAAAGCATCATACCTATCAATTGGCACCGAAAGCATATAATGCTGCGTATGCAAGACCAGGTAGATTCACAGTCCAAGTTACAAGACCAACCTTCCGGTCATCCTTTTCCGCCTACAGTCGCGCCTTCACCTTGGTCTTCAACCGCTCCTCCTCCTTCTCAGCCTTCTCCCTCTCCACCTCCCACCTCCGGATCTTGGGCGCCGTCATCCCCGCCCACACGTCCAGCCACGCCCGCTCAAAGGGCGGCAGCACCCGCCCGGCCGTCCCCGGGGCCGGATCCCCGGCGATGCCCCGCAGCAGCTCGAAGAAGGCCTCGTAGTCGGGCGCTATCGAGTAGTAGTCCTTGCCGCCCCGGAGCCGCGCCGCCCGATCCCGCTCCCAGGCCCGCTGCTCCGCCGCCGGGGGCAGAGGTCGCGCCCGCCCCGCGAGGTGCCGCGCTACCGCCACGGCTTGCCATTCGTATACGCGGAAGGTGAAACCTCCGCCGAGCTGTTGTCTGTCAGATACGCCTGATTTGACTTGTCTTGTGCTGGTTGGGGCAAAATGGGGGTGGGGGTCGCCTCACCATGCCAACGAACGTCAACGTTGGATCCTCTATATCCCATGTGTGTTGATACACGCCCGGCAGTCGGCGGTATGCCGTCTTGATCCTCTCCTGCACGTGTGGCAACCACGGCAGGCTGAAGGTGAACCCCGTGCCGAACACGACGTAGTCGACGCCGTCGACGTGGGTGCCATCCGCGAAGAAAATGCGGCCCGTTTGAGGGTCGAGGCGGCTAATCTCCTTCTTGACGGCAATGTGCGGATGCTTGAAGGGCGCCCAGCCGAAGGCCGGGAGGGGCTCGCCTCGTATCGAGGCGTAGACCGGATGCTGTGCGTGGGGAAGAGCTTCGTGGAGAATCTCGTGAGAGGAGATCGAAGCCCCAACGACCAGCACGCGCTGAAGACAGGTCGTCAGTGACACTGTGGTTGCTATTTTTTATTCTCTTTTTCGGCCTTTTTTTTTGGAATGGGGTGTTTTACCTTGCCCTTGAACTTGGTCCCGTCGCGAAAGTGCTTACTGTGAAGTACACGACCAGGAAATCGCTCGTCGTATTCAACAAGCCCTGGGATGGTTGGAAACCATGGAACCTGATAATGTCCCGTGGCCACGACCAGTGCGTCGAAACTCTCCTGCCACCAGTAGTTCTTCCCCGGCGTCTCCTTCCGCAGCGTAAGCACCCATTCTCCTGCCTTCTTCTCAGCTCGCTCGACAGTCGTGTTCAGCTCCAGGAGCCTGTCATTGCCATCCCGTAAGAAGATACCCTCGACCCACTCACGGATCAGCTCACGATGACGGAACGGGGCGCCGGGGCCGTAATGAGCCAGGACACGCTCGGACAGAGTGTCTGGGAACGGGCGGTCCGTGTAGCTCATGAGGGAGGGAATAATATTACTGTGCAAGTGCTCATGCTGCGCCGTGTCCGAGAACCGCACCTGGTGGCTATTGATGGCCTCCGACTTTGGCGTCTCCGCCGGCAGAGCGGGAGGGATGGGGACTGCGACATCTGCGTTGCCGTCCAGCAGGTCCCGCAGCGACGGAATCCTGGCAGGGAGGTGCGGCGTGTAGACCCTGGTTTGATCCCGCAGACCTGAGCTCAGCATCATATTTCCCGCCGGAGCCACGGCCAGTGGCAGGAGGGAACTTACCAGGTCCCGCCAATCTGGTCCCGCCGGTCGAAGACGCGGATGACATCGAATGCTTGCTCTCTCACCAGCGCATCCGTGGCAATCGCGCCTGCTGGCCCGGCCCCGATAACGGCAACTCTAGGGACCTTAATGGATGCCATGGCCGTCGTTGGTTGATGAGCGTTTCTGTCTTGTTACGAATTGAGTTGACCTTTGGGATCACTCGACACCGGCGAACGAGGGTAGGGAAAGTAAAGGCAATAAGAAGTGGTCTCTGACCTGGTTATCTTGACGACCCGTTTCAGCGTTTTTATTGATCCCGACACATGGTTGCGCTAGCTGTGCAGCAATTACGTCTTTGAGTGCATCGAGCACGCAAGTCCGATAATGAAAGACCTCATCTCAAAATCCTTCGCTCTCCATTTTTTTGTTGTTCATGGGTGGTAGTGATGAGTTTTAGTGAACGGCGACATGTCTGTAGACTTAAATGATACGCTAATATCTCAAGAGACGGAAAGGGGAGGGGAGGTGGGGTCTGAAAAGAGGCCTTCGACCGCAACAGGGAGGAAGGAATCAAAGATGTAATAACTATGAACCCTGAATACTCCATGAGCCTGTCAATTAGATCTAAGCTCTCCTTG
Source organism: Phialemonium atrogriseum (assembly GCF_030411735.1). Taxonomy (NCBI): domain Eukaryota; kingdom Fungi; phylum Ascomycota; class Sordariomycetes; order Cephalothecales; family Cephalothecaceae; genus Phialemonium; species Phialemonium atrogriseum. Next base: position 29,183 of record NW_026848156.1, on the reverse strand, counting down.
TGCTCATTAGATTCTGGTAATCAACAGGTGGCTACGCTTGCGATAGGTAATTTTCTTGATGCGAGTTCTATTAATTATCAGCTGGTGATTACCCCTGACTTATCACGACTGCGCCAACATAAAACAACAACATTGTCCAATAATTAAGTCATTGCATCCTTATATTCTCCTCAATTCATGGTTGATTGCCGTTCCATGAGATATACCTTTGGGGCGGCGTCAGCTTGTCTGCCCAGCACCCGTGCCGGGCTTCCTCGCTGAAGATGATCCCGACACCCCGAAGTCCTGATGTCGTCTGTGAACTGATTGTGGCATTCCAGCACACTTCGGCAGGGTATTCCTAGCCCCATATTGTTTGCAAGAGTCGCAGGGATTTTAGACAAACCTGCCCGGTTGTTGATGGGAGGCGGCAAGCTTGGGAATTCAGGGCTGCAGATCCACGTCTGTGAGAAAGTTGTTGGATCGAAGCTTCACAATTGCTTCGCCTCAAGGTACCAACAAAATAATTATGTCGAGTACGCCGTGTTTTTCAAAAGGCCGTCGATAAATCCCAGCACTTCTTCTCAATATCCAGGCACACATGATACGTCCTTCCAGTTTGGTAGGGTATCTGCAGTTAGCCAAGACGAATTAAAAAAAAAAAAAAAAAAGGTTGTGTGAGGTAAATAGGTAGTTGAGATTACCTCACGCCCAATGGTTTTTGAACGAGGTTTGGAAGGTGAACAAAAAAGGGCCAAAAAAAGAATGGGTGATGGGCGATCCGTGAATCGAACACGGGTCTCCTCGGCCACAACGAGGTGTACTGACCACTATACTAATCACCCGCCGATTGTTAGTTAGCGTAGCGTTAGCTAAGCCTATGTTGCAAGGCAAGTTTCTACAGGCAGATGGTCTGTGCGAGGTAAAGACACCAACCTACCACCAGCTAACCAACCCTGGACGAAGCTTCCTTTTTGCTGCCGAAGCAGGACCAACCCATATAGTTGGGCCAGTATACTGCAAGCTCTCAATTAACATCTAATTGGCTATCGAAAACTATCAGCAAACTCCTATTCACCTCTCTGCCGGATTTGTGCCCTGAAAATCTACAAAGAGCCTCGTGCAACGACGCACTGGTGTTATTGGTTCTAATCGAAGCGGAAGCTTCAGACTATCTGCTTGGCACATAACATACCCCTGACAGCAATGGATATCGCTTCACAGACGTCTCGAATACGGGGGAGCACACCTTTGGTGCGGGAGAGTTCGGGAGAGAGGACTACTTAAAGGACCCATCCTCTCAGTGTTAACACATACTAAAGAGCCTGAGATAATCATGAGACTCGGGCGTCCAGTTCCTTCTTATTGACGCTGGGCTGACGGGTTCTTGAGCAGTTTATTGCAACTCTCTAAACAAAGCACAATTACACAATGCGTCTCCAATCTTTGATTCCGGCAGGTCTGGCTGGTCTGCTCCTCGGCCTCGGAGCCGTTCCGCTTGCCGGTGCCACCGTATCATCCCGTCAGCTCTCGGGCTCGTTCTCTTTAATCGAGGACGAACCTCTGTTCACCTTCAAGTACTCAACCCCCGACCCCAACCCCACTAACTGGGTTGGCCTCTACAATTCCTTCGGCGGGGGCCCCGAACACGAGCAATATGTCGAGCCATCTCTGGTGTGGAAGTACGCCCCAGACTCGGCCGGGACCGTACACCTGCCGGTCTCCGCTCTTCAGCCCGGGAGCTACAAGGTCTTCTTCCTAGCCAAGGACGGCTACAAGTGGCTGGCCGAGCCAATCGAAGTATTCCTCCGCGATTCCGGCCCCATCTCCTTCATCGTCGACAACGCCACCCTGCACAACGCCCGCCAGGGCGACCCCTTCGAGGCCAGGATCAGCGGCCTGCTGAGCGGCGGCGACGGCGATCCGGCCCTCAAGTTCGCAAAGGTCAACCTCGGCGGCGACGGCGACGAGTGGGTCGAGGTCCACGCCGACGGAACCATCTCCGGCACCCCCGGCCCCTCGGCCAAGCGCACGCGTGTGTCCATCGAGGCGACAACCGGCCCGGACGGCTCCACAGCCCGCCTGGACGTTATCATACCCGTTCGACCCTCTGGCAGGCCGCTCGTGAGGCGTCTGAGCGTGTTGACGTACAACCTCTGGCACGGCGGCACACAGGTCGACGACCACCACCGGAAGCAGGTGCGCTTCCTCCTCGACAGCGGCGCCGACGTCGTTGGCCTGCAGGAGAGCACGGGCGGGCACGCGACCCGCCTGGCCAGGGCGCTAGGGTGGCACGCCTGGCAGGGCGACGACGTCGGCATCATCAGCCGCTACCCGATCGTCGCGGAGCACCGGCAGGGCGGGTACGGCGGTGCGGTGCGCGTCGCGCTGGATGGCGACACGAGCCAGATCAACCTCTGGAACGTCCATCTCGGATACACCCCCTACGGGCCCTACGACTTCTGCTTCGACAACATGACGGCGGAGCGGGTCCTGGATCGCGAGGCCGTCTCTGGCCGCACGCCGCAGATCGTCGCCACCATGGCCGCCATGCGGGACCAGCTGGCGGGCTCGGACGACGTGCCCGTGCTGCTCCTGGGCGACTTCAACGCGCCGTCACACCTGGACTGGACCGAGGCGCTGCGGGGGAAGAACTGCGGCAAGGCCGACATCCCCTGGCCCACGTCGACCGAGCCGACCGAGGCGGGCATGGTCGATTCCTTCCGCGCGGCACACCCCGACCCGGCCGCCGAGCCGGGCATCACTTGGTCGCCGATATATCTCGACAACGGCGGCCGGCCCGAGCCGCTGGACCGCATCGACTTCATCTACTACAGCGGGAGCCTGTCGGTGCTTGGGTCCGAAGCGCTCGTCGTCGGGGACCCTGCGCCAATGCCGAACCACTGGGGCAACGAGTGGACCTCGGACCATGCGGCGGTGCGGACTATCTTTCACGTCGGTCCGTGTGTGCCTCGTCCTCGGCGTGTGTGAGCGGACGGTGATTAGGTGTTGCACTTCCGAATCGCCCATCGAGACCTTGTCGTTCTGTGTCGACGCAATTGTGGTCCTCGGTCATGCGTTCTCTAACTCCTGTTTCATGGTCAGAAAGTTCCATCTCTCAAGTACTGCGCAAGGGTGAACAGATGTAAGGAGCTATCCTGATTCTGAGTAGGGTAAGAGAATATTGGACCGGTAGTGATTTACACAGAAAACAAACTTCAAGGCCCCAAATAGGGGCGGCTGGGCATCAGTAACAATTCCTCACGGCTCTGTTACCTGCGATCTACATATCACTAAGGCATGATTTGGGCCTGTCCTGACGACCGTAGTTATCTTGAGAACCGTCACACAGCGCAGTAAGCTAAGTACTGAGGCTACTTGTGGTAATACCTTTTAATACTTGCCCTATTTAACTAGACTGTGCCCTGGCATCCATCACCTTGCGCCATTGCGGTCTATTGCAGAGGCATCTGGTCTCTGTCTAAGGCTATAAGTCTCTTCTAAGTGAATCTTACTGGCACTAAATTGATATACGCCGATGTGTCTGAGTTCTGCGCAGTCTGCCGTGACAGAGCTTGACTTCTAAACCAAATGTAAGTATGAAAAGGGGTTGATTAATTCAGGAATGCATGTTTGACATGAGCTACGCTACAAGCCTGTCCCTCAAAGAGGTCCAGTTAAATAGGGAACAGTCGAGAATCAACGTCTAATCAACATTCCTTTGATACGGGGATACATGACCGAAGTTCATCTACAATGGTCCGCTTTATTATCACCTCTAGACCCGTCCAAGGCAAGTATGATTGCCCCCTTTAAATTATTGGTTGCCTGTTCAGTATACACTCTGGCTTACCCGGGTTAGAGAGAGACGATTGGTATTGAACCAGTTTTGCGAATAGTTTCAGTGCAAGGCATGGATCTGTTGTCACGTCTGGCATCCAAAACAAGGTGAGATTGAGTGTAACCGCGAGAACTGAGGCGAGCCCAAGGACTCGGGTTCCACGCCAGCATGAGGGTCCCACAACCCAGGGCCTGGCCTGGGAAGGCGAGCCCCCTTGGCATTCATTCCTTATCCAGACACCGATGGGGGGGGGGGGGGGGGGGAAGGGGCGCCCCACGGGGAAATTTATGTATATTTTGGGGGCCAAAACGAGTGGGTATGATTTGCCCCAGAATTGGTGGGCAAAAGCACAGCCACC
>NW_026848156.1:416-24995 GCF_030411735.1 Phialemonium atrogriseum | reverse complement strand
CGCGCCGCCCCCGCCCCCCCCCCCCCCCCCCCCCCCCCCCGCCGCCCCCCCCCCCCCCCCCCCGGCCCCCCCCCCCCCCCCCCCCCCCGCCCAGCGCCACGGTGACATTGAGTGATATTGTGGGAGCCTCAACTCAGGGGTATGCTTGGCACCAGACTTGCTGTGCACTAGCCAAGCCTCCCATGTTATCCGGACACGCCCGTCAGGGAACGGGATCAAGGCCGAAGACGGGCCGTGAATTTATCACGACGCACAGATATATAAGAACAGTACAAGACTGGATTGTCCCGTAGCCGTCTACGGTGTCCACCACGGTCGGGCTGAGCAGGTTGGCATTGATGGAATGGTCATTGCACATTACGGCACTTACCGCCCTTATTATTATGGGGATCATGGTAGTGTGGAATGAACTATCGCGGGCTCTACCTTAAAACGGTCCTAGTCCCGCCCATGATATTTGATCCTGTTCGGGGGAGTAATTACCTAGATGACTGGCCACCCGCCGAGTCGATGCGTCCACGCGGTAGAAACAGCGAGCGGGCCAAACGACGCAACAGGAAAGCATGTTCACGATGGTGGGTTGCCAGGGCGAGTACCGTGACATAGCCATCGGCGTCAACCCCAGACTTCGGGAAGTTCAATGTCACGCTGGCTGCTGGATATGATTTCAGGGGGTGGTTTCGCCAAGACTGCTATTCTGTGTTGCCCCACAAGGCGTAACATCATAGGCGGAGAAATAACAACACCCCATACCGACGTCTCAAGGGAGTCTAACTGGAAGGAGTGTTGTTGAGTTGGGATCAGGAGATGGCGTTTGAGGACAGATAGAAAAGAACATCAAAAATAGAAACAGGATCAAAACGGGAGAAATGGCAAGATAGGTGAAGAAAGAAAGGGATGCTGCCGGTTGGCCAGCCTTATTTTATTTTTGCCATGATTATTCCTTGCTGCCGAGGCAAGTGGAGTCTTTACATTCGGCGCCAACGGAGAGCAACGAGAAAGGGGGCCTTGCAAGGCAACACAGCTTTCGAGTTTCCACAAGGCTTGCAGCATTGACACGTAGCCAATGGATGGCAGGAAACCACCCCGCCGCCGCCGACGGATGATCTTGGGGAGGCGGCACGGCACTACCCAAGAAAGGAATTTTGCTCCGCCCTGCAGCTGGAACGCCGTGTGTTTTGTGTGCGTCCTGTCGGGGCCCAACTTCGCGAGGAGACTTGAAGTCGGAACTCGGAAGGGGTTCTTCAAGGGGGAAGGAGGGGTGTTCGGACGACGGCAGTGGCTCAGAGCCCTTCTTTGTTCGAGGCATCTCCACCGTACTAGCGAATGCCGAGCAATCCGGTGCCTTGGTAGGCTGTCGCTAGACAGCCCAGGCCCCTTGGACTCCATCGACTAGCTTGCTGCGAGCCGGGAATTGAAATGTCCACGGGAATATTCTTGGAGGAAAGAGGGGGGGGGTTCGCGTCAACTAATTTTGAGCGGATGGGGAATTTCCATCACCTCAACGTCATCTCGGCCTAATCCACTTAGTGTAACAAGATGACGAAGAAGAAGCTTGGGAGGTAACGTGGCAGTGGAGGATCGCAGCCGTGTTGGTGAGAGAGCGCGGATGAAATGGCTGGGCGTTGAATTCCTGCAGTACACATACACACACACACTATTGCGTAGTAGAAAGACATTTCCGACTCGCCGAGGCACCGCCGAAGGGGAGCGGAAACGCTACTGCGTGGAAAGATTCGAGATTTTCATTCAGACTCGGCAGCAATGCATTGCCACTCGGGCCGCTGCTTGCCGGGGCTGTCAACCTGGTCGGCGGATCGGCGTGGTTACTGCAAAAATGGAGCAGTGCGAGAAGAAAAGGGAAATAGGAGTAGCCGGCACGCATATTCGGCAGAGGCTCCTGCCGATCACCCAACGAGCCGACTGTCGAAACAAGCCCCGCCCCGGCGACCCTGCCCGTGTCCGAGGCGGCTAAGGACTGTGACGGAATTCGACCAGGGACGATCAATGATGATTGCGCCATCCATGATCCGTCCAGGAACGCAGAGACCACTTGAGCAGGGACTGCCCCGCTCTGATTGGGATACCTTCACATTCCCTCCTTCCTCGTTTGGCCGAGCTTCCAGCCAGTCGGTCAGGATCCTCGGCGGCGGCACCAGTGACAGGTCGTAATAATAATAATTGGAGTGTAACAGCACCAATAACAGTAGGCTTCCTTGTGTTTATCGTATTACCCAGGTGGGGAGGAACACGCGTCCATGGGCGAAGCAGAGAGATCCGCGGTTTGTGGGCACAGACACCAGACTCAGCCCTGTGCACCTGGGCAGGGAGTTTTGAGCCCATTGTCAATCAATCACCCGACTGGCCATACGTTGGGCAGGGGTGAGAAAACTGTTCGCATAGGGTGACCCGACTCAAGATGTCAAACTGGAAAGTTGGTCATGCCATCCAGCAGGGATGAAGAGGTGGTGGACATTGATCGCCACACTTGGCAATTCTTTTTCTCGGTGAAGAATCCAGCGCATGTTTATCAATCTTTGCGCGTGGCAAGTTCCATTAGCGTGAGCATATACCGCACTACGCAGTATCCGTAGATTGACCAAGGAAAAAGCAGTTTGTATCCGCATGGCGTGCAGGGAGGAGCCCCCGCCATTGGCGTCAACAGCAGAGGCAGGCGCGGCAGGGTAGCGATCTCTGTACATACGCATGGAGTGGAGGTAATGTAATCTGCAAGTAAGTGCACACCCCACCACAAATCTCGCTGATCAAGGACACCAGGGCGAAGGGGGGAAGGGGCAAAGGGGCGAAGGCGAATAGCTACGCAAAGCTGCGTTGGAACGCCGAAAATAAAACAGCGAGCAGTGCGAGGGACAGTTTAAATATCGGTCCCGACACTCTGGGTCGTGATGCTGCGCCGTAAGCAACATGCCAAAGCACGGAACCTAGATTCCAATAGTACTCCGTCTACCAGGTAGGTACTTAGGTACTCAGTAAGCAACGTACTGTGTAAGCAGCCAGTCGGCAGAATCGGCCGCCCAGGCAGGATTGACATCACTCAGCTGACCAGACCGAGAGAGGGGAGGAGACAGAGGACCCCTGATTTTATTCCGCATTCAGCCTTTCTGCGGCGGAAAACGGCCGCTGTGGAGTGTATCTTTGGAAATGGGCATAACCTACGGATCCGTATTTGTCCCTTTTAGCGTGTTCTCACGCCGCCTCTCTCCTCGGTTAGGGATGCCTTGTTTTTTTGCTCCCACCCTGTTTGCCGGTACGGATAAGTCCGCACCTTCGCCCTGCCCTGCCAGTGGGGCTCTCAGCCTGTCAAAACTCGACCCCGCCAACACATGGCGGTCTCCACTGTGGTGCCCTAGCCTGTCCCAGTGGCAGATTGGGGGGTCGCCATGACTCGCCATTCGACGAGTCGGTCACTCTAGCTCTCTGAATAACGAGACAGGCATATGCAATCTCCAAGGAAAACGCCGAGTCGCGAGCTATAGCGGTGCTGCTCTTATACCATGGAAACCAGATCCAGAGCCACATCCGATGGACACATGCACGACAAAGCAGGACGAACGCACGCATCTGTCGATACGTCTCCGAACCATTCTCCTCTAGGTGCTGGAGGGCCTGACGTCGGCGGCATCGACAGGGTTATGTCGCCACGGGCAAGGCAATACATGACCCTCCCTGATGTTGACCGACGATGCAAGCGAAGCCGCCTCCGGAGTCGATGAGAGCTGAATCATACCAGTTTCCCCGTGACAGATCTGAGTTCTTGGCCATTGTGCATATCTCCAATTTAACACTACTCTGGACGTGATCCCGGCTCCCAGTGGGGTGCAGCGGGTGGCGATAATTTTTGACCAAACACACCATCTCAGAGATCTGACAAGATCGACTGGTGATGCATTTCAGGGGCATCCTGCCAGTCGAATGACCAGGGTTCGATCCATGGTTCCTACAAAAATTCCTTGATCTCAGTGCCGAACCGGAACCAATCAATCGCCGGTCAACTCTTCCATCCTCGGCGGGACACGCCGAGACCTGACCATTCACATGGCCCCTGGAAATACTGGGTGGTGGGTGACCGCTGTGGCGAGCAGAACATCATCATGAGGCCGAGTTTTCTGACGGTACGGGACAGAGCCCCCGAAAGTCATCGTCTCCTTGGTTGCCAGGCAGCCAGGGGAGGGTAATAACTTCCCTCCCCCCCCCCCTTCCCTTCCACACGTGTCCGCCACCACCTGTGCTTTGCCTTACGCCTTCGCCCTCGTGTCCAAGACAGCGGGAAGGGGATTGTCATGCCCATCCGTCTCGTGTAACCGGCCAGAGACGTGCAACCGCGGATCGAGAGATGAGTGGCATCGCTCCCACGGTGTCACCCAACCTGGCAGGCGTACCTCTTGTTCTTGCTTGCCCAGGAGAACCTGCTGCTTCCGTGCTACCTCTCGGGTATGGGCAATTTGCCGGCAGCCCTGGCCCCTACCGTATTGCATTCAGTAAACCATTGTGCAGTACCTATTCGCAGTAGTTGCCGGCAGAGCTTGGCAAATGTGCGCCGACGAACGAAACGACTGGCTATCCTGAGAGCCCGGCGACTGCGGGGGGGTTCGGTGCGACATCGCGTTTCACCTCGTCCTGTCTTTTGCCGTGAGGGACATTCGGCTGGGGGCTCCGTACGCGCGCGTCTTTCTGCTGCCTGTCTGCCGTCTGGTAACTAGAACAGGGACGAGCGACCGAAAGCGGCAGGATGATCAACGAACTCTTTGGTGGGTGTTGTAGACATGTGGGATGCACCGAATGGTGCTGCCTAGATGGGTGGGGGGCCGTTGGCCTACGAATTGCAATGGCATCGGAACTGTTACCGTATACGGAAGAGAGAGGGTCGGCACTCAATGTCCCGCAGCCTGGCGAGGTGGGTAATGCCATCGGCGCAATGCTGGGGACCCTCTCCGTGCCGACGACTCCTGTGCCAGCAATAACATGGACGGGAAGTCGAACGCAACAGCGATCAGTGATCAGCAACCGCGGATATCCACAAGAAGGCTCAGGGTTCTCCCTGTCAACCCTCCCCCTCCCCCTCCCACCTTCACTTGCGCTGTCTGTGCTGGAAGCAAAAACCATGCAGATTGTCGGCGCCAAGAGTCTCAGGCCCTAAAGATATCTTGTCGCGGGTGTTGGCTGGCACACGGTACCTGTCTATAATCGTCGTCGCCGTTGGCGACGGGTTGGGTAGGGTTGTAGTGCGTGTGCAGAAAGTGCAATATTATTAGAATTGGGCCGGTTCCTGTTGGCCCCCCCGACATCTCAAAGGTTCGTTGGAAATGTCGCTGAGCGAATCGGAGAAGGGCAAGCAAGCAAGCAAGCAGTCGGCCTGCATCGGCGTATAACCATCATGGGCACCAGTATTGGACCAACGTTCGAGGGCATATGGGACAGAACTCACAAGAGAGGGCCATTGCGTCTGTTTAGATGAGGCATTCGGGATGGATGTCTGCGCAGTAAGCACGAGGGCCCACATCCATGACAGCTGGGGTTACGGGAATTACGCCGTACACACTTTGCAGTGCATCCGTTTCCGTCCGTACCTTAGGTAAGGTAGACTGGTACTTTCGTTCGTTCTGTAGGGCTGAGTGCTCCGATGGCAGATTAGCCAAAACCACTTGCTAATAGTTCCTCTGCCAAGCATATTCTTAGCCATTTTCCTAGCCAAGGTTGGCACACTTCGGCGAGTTGGCTCGGGTCACCTGAGTCTCTAGCGTTGTAAGCAACATGCCGGTCTTACCATGGTGTATTGCAGCGAGTTCCTTGGCGAACTGCTGAGGAGAGGCTTGCGAGACCTTGGCAAAGGACTATTACAGAGAGAAATAAAAACGGAGGGGCCAGGGAGGGTGGGGGGGAAGATAGATAAAGCCAGAGGAACAAAAAAAAAAAAAAAAAGAGGAAAAGAGAAAAAGGGACGTGACTGACAATGATCGCCAAAAGGGCTCCCCTGCCCCGCAACGTGGGTGGTGAAAACTAACCAGATTCGTGAGCAGGCGAGCAGGCGAGCAGGGATGACGGCATTAAGGAGGACAACCCCGCCATCCGAACACCCAAGTTAGCTCTGTAGCGTTGGTATCGCGGGAAATGACCACTGCGGATCAGGGCGAATCTGGCCAAGCGACGAGCCAAAAAGCCACAGCGCGAGAGCTCTTTGTCATCCTCAGTCATCGGCTGCATTTCCTCTTGCGGCTGTAGTAAATAATACTATAATAGCCTGTTGTTTGTGCCTGGGAGGTATAATAATAACCTAACCCGGATCTGCGTCTTGCCGCGTGGTAATATTCTGGCTGTCGAAAGAGGTGTGAGCGGGTGGCAGGCGGGCAGGGGGGGGAGGGGACAATCTCGAAATGGTCTTGTGTTCCCGCGCTGTGACGACCCTGTAGGGCAGAGGACATGGAATGTGGCCATGTGCGATCCCGTCCTGCGAGTGTGTCGAACTAGGTACGTAATTCCCATAGGCCCATAGGTTCCCTGCCGCCGGCCCGGCTTATTAGGAAAGGGCTGACGATGGGTGGGCTGATAGAACGAAGATGCAGAAAGATTACAGATTACCTAGGTACCTACCTACTTATCCCTTCCCATCTTCTCAAAACTGCACACCCCAGGCTATCTGACCTATCGACTCCCGGGCCGACGGTGAAAACATGCGGATTGGAATTGGGAGTGCATGCCACTGAGGGATGGGAGGCAGGTAGGTGGCCAACTTGGGTAATCCGGTCCCGCATTCCAGTACCTGTACCTTGCGAGGAAGATACGCACGTAGTTATTCCGCGCTCCACACCCAACCTTTCGGATGTTTTTAGGCAGTCTGTCGCGTAAGACTGGCGCTGCTGACGCCTGAGTTGCCTGCCCAATGTAAGGTCGGGCGGCCGATCAAGGAGTCGATAGATTGAGGGATTACATTTTGTGCCGAAATTCACAACAAGGCGCTCGGGCGAAAAGGGGGCTAATAGATCTGGGGTGACGGCCAACCTGGGCGGTGACAGCACAACGAAGGAAGCCGAAGATGGAAGGAAGGAAGGCTCCTTCAGGCTACCAAGGCACGCCTTAGCCTTTGAATGGCAAATACCTAGGTAGGTAGGTACGTACGGATTACGGAATACCTGGGGCCAGATCGCCCCAGCAGAGGGTACCAAGGGAAGGCACGATCCCACCCTCTGACCCCTAATAATACCTAAAGGAAAGAGGTAGGTAGGTAGATACCTACCTAGGTCAGAGGGATTCTGTCATCTTGCCTTCGCATCATTCCCTCAATGCCATGCGGACTAGGAATGCGCCTTCTATTCCTGGCCCGCACCTACCGCTCGATCAGTCTCGATTTCACAATTCGCCCGTTGTCTTCCCCTTATGCCACCAAGCGATCGATGCCTGAGCACCATTTAGCAAAGGATGTCACTGGGGATGCACACAGTTCTGTGTACATGCGTAGGTACCACATGCTCAGCCTTCTTCCTTACGTAGTATGGGCCTCTTCCGCTCCCCGATTAATTCTACCATGCTATCCGGAACTAACTCAAAAAAGGACGCGGGTATTTAGGTAATTCTTACTTCCGTACTTTGATGGGAATGGGCCGGAGAAGGAATGTGGAACCAGCCCAGCGGATAACCCCATAAACACACCCCACCGCTGCGCATTAGTCGCTCCCGAAGTGGTTGGGTTGAGGGGCATAGGGGGCGTGTGCATGAGTAGCCTGTTAGGGCTTGAAATAAGGCAGGGCGCGCCCCCCTACGCAATACTACCCACCCTAGTCGTCCGTACCACTAGTCCGTTTTCAAAGTACCTGCCCAAATACCTAACGTATCTCCATGTTTCCGCTGCGCACGAAGTACCCAACATCGTCCCGTAAGCTGATCCGTGGAAGATTGGATGCAAACCCCGTGGGCATCTGTAGCCTCCTCTTCTTCTTCTTTGCTTTGGGTCTGTATCCATTTATATTCTTGAAACATATCTGTTGGTTCAATACTGCTTGCTGTCCTGCACGGTGCATGGGAATATGCGTTGTGTGGTACCTACCTAGATGCTCAACTGCCACTCTCCCCTCTCATCGGCTACCTCTCTTGGTAAGGTAGGTTCATCTTCCTCCTACCTGGTACCCTGTCACTCTTTCTTTACCCCTTCCCATCTCGCCTTAACGCCTCCCATAACGGTCTGGACTCTTACGTTATTAGCTCGGTACCAAGGCCGACTATTTTCGCCTTCCCTGGGAAAAGTAGCTGACGGGGATTGTTTATCAATCCTTGGATCCTTGGATTGCTCCCGTCCCTGCCTGTCCAGCTCCACATCCGCATTACCTTTCTGCGACCTCCCTCCAGGTCGGCCATCCTCTGATTCACGGAACTCCTGGGGCATTTTCCTCCCTGTTTCGCCATCCGTCGCATTCCAATGGTCATCTAGATCTCTGATAGCGACTCTTGTCGTCTCTCCCTTTTCCTAGGATCCTTTTATTTTGCATTCGCCACTAGGCTCTAGGTTGGTATTGGACAGGGGCGAACCGAGACAAGCCGATCCTGCAGAACTCGATCATCTTGCATTCTTCCATATTTTCGACGACGCCTGCATCGATACGGACTCGGCAAATGCCTGCGGGTTGCCAAGGATCTGGTAAGGGAATTCCTTGCCCTGGCCGCTTTGCGTCATTTGTTTTTGCTGATGGCCATTCTCGCAGGCTGAGTGGCTCCTTGTTCAGCTGTCTCTGGCCAGCCTTCACGCTTGTGGCAATAGCGGTTACGAGCACCTTCAGCTGGCATTCTCCTCGCCTCGCGTCCTCCCCCTCCGACACTTCGCGACGGAATCTGCACCACGCGCACGCGGCAACAGCACAATGGAAGTCAATCCGTCTTATACACGGAGGGAGTACGGCGGTGGCGTGCCCTCCATATGCACGAGTGACTTTGGACGCTCGAGGACTTCCAAACCCTCGCCACCTCTCTCGTCCTCCATTGCCATGTCGATACCCGGCTCCGCAAACCATACCGGCGACGTGCCACCTCCGCTGCCGCCGCCCAAATACCCTCCTATCGAAGGTCTTCCCGACGTCAGAGATCCCCGAGATTTTCGCCGGGCTGAGCCAGATGACCCCTTTCCGGAGGACACCAGGCAACACTATAAGATGAGGGACAATCCTTTCGGCCATCACGACTCGGATGAAGGATATCACAGTATCGGCTCCGCTAGGTTCGTATGCTCGCATGCATTTTGATCGGCCTTGGGGGGCAGAACAGAGCAAAGCCCCACGTCCATTCTGCTTCGACTGTGGTCTTAGGATCCTCACATACTGACTTTGGTACCCCCCCTTCAGGACCCTAAACTCGCCGCGATTCAGTATGCATCACGCCTACCGGTCAGCTCCTGACTCGGGGATCGACAGCTCCATGCTGAGCAAGCTGAACTCTAGGAGGTCGGTGGACAATCGCTCACCGTCTCGGTGGACAAACCTCAGCGCGTCTGCTGTGGATACGAGGCCAACCCGGCCTACGCCGATGGAGCTGCCCAAGTTGCTCTCGCTCCCGGTTAGATCGCGACACCTCCCCCAACCCATTCTAGATTCGCCCCATCGCTTCACCCAGACACCAGTCGTCTCGGAAGCCTCTCCTCACAGCAACCCCTTTGGCCGTCACTCGGCCGACTACCGGTCACCGGTTGGCACAGAACCCGGTGATCTCGAGCGGTCCCCGGACCCGCGAAGCACGAGGACAAACAGCGGATCGTTGCCCGACGACTTTGCGATACCCACACAGGGGAGTTATGACATGAGGGATGACGATGTGGACTTCCCCATGGAGGAGACATCCCGTCTCCGCATGTTAAAGATCGAGGATACAATACGGGAACGTGAGCGGGAATTACGAGACCGGGGCCAGAAACGCCGTGCGTCCTCGCCACCAAGCGACGACCCACCGTTGCCGAGTGATCTCTTCCGACGACGGGACGGGGCAGCCTGTGTCTCCCGAGGATCCCCGACGCCGAGGCTAACGCCTATGCCCCAGAGTTCCGTCTCGAGCGTTTCGTCGGCCGGGCGTAGTGCCAGCAGTTTCATGGGCTTAACAACAGCCAGCAGCATGACAAGTATAGCGTCATACGGGCAGAGATCACCGCCGGGGCGTTCGCCAGTGTCGCCTACTGATGTACCCAGTTATGAAAGCCCATTTGGAACCCACGGGAGCTTTGCCGCCCTCTCGCGTAGCTCGTCGATGGGCCTTGCAGCCGCAATCCAGCAGCAACAACACCAGAGGACACTCAGCGATCTCCCCCCCGTAGCGCAAGGCAATCGAGTTATGGTGTCGCCAAGGAAGCTGACAGAGCCGCTGAAGAGCAACAACAGCATCGCCACAAAGATGCACGCCTTTCACATGTGCGAATGCTGTCCGAAGAAACCGAAGAAGTTTGAGACACGAGAAGAGTTGATGTACGTCAAGTCCATGTTCTAGTGCCACACCAGGACACAACTGCCACCCCTCCCCCCTTCTTTTACTACAATGTGACAGCTGTGACAAGTCATGGTCAGCCAAATGAACCCCTTGCTGATTCTCAAGTCCAACAGCGCCCACGAAGCTGAGAAGCAGTATGAGTGTTCCTTCTGTGGTAACCGTTTTAAGAACAAGAACGAGGCAGAGCGGCATCAAAATTCGCTCCACGTTCGGCGGCACAGCTGGTCGTGCTCGGCTTTGACAGGATACGAACGAGCCTTCCATGAGAGCACGACACGACCTGGGGAGGCCGATAGCTGCGGCTACTGCGGTGAGGAATTTGCACGGACTGGGCCCCCTGGGCCACCAAACCAGGGGCGGTTCGCGAGCGATCAGGATTGGGAAGCTCGGATTCGACACCTGCAGGATATACACAAGTTCAGGGAGTGCAATTCGAGCAAGAAGTTCTACCGCGCCGACCATTTCCGGCAGCACCTCAAACACAGCCATGCTGGCACTAGTGGCAAGTGGACGAACATGCTGGAGAACGCCTGCATGATGGAAGAAGACCCACCCGTGGGGGCCAGATGATGAAGGAGGTTCTGGTGGGAGAGAGGAGATGGGAAGAGGTCGAACCGCCGCCCCCTAAATTGGCCGGGCTCTAGCCACCAACTATGGAATGACGGGATCAGGCTAGCCGGATGCCCATTGGGACGACCACGACAAATAGCCGAACGAGGAGGGGGGATTTAACATGCGGGCCAGCGACGCAGCCAGAAGCAAGGCACCATTACTAGAACAGGGATCGCGGCTGAACCGAAAGATTTGCGCTGTGCCCTGGCAATTCCCGTCCTTCTACCCAAGGCGTTTCGAGATTTTTTTTTTGGGGGGAGGCCCAACGGAAAATCGCTACAGATTCACACAACAACAATATTGTTGCCTGTGTGGCTCCTCAATTGCCTGTTGTGGTGGGAATGCCGCATCCTACAAGCCGAGCGGGATGCAAACCAACGGGGAAAAAGTCGGTTTGAAAGCTGCGGCTTTGTGTCCGACGTCGGATGGAGCTGCGACGCATTTGGTGGGGGGTCTGGTTGGACTGGACATCTTCCACTGTCTTCTTCTTTACCTACCTTGGGCCACCTTGACCCAAGCTTCCCACAGAGGTACGGGGTGCAGGGATGGTTGAACAGCTCCGTTTTTGGCTGTCCACCGAACCCACCTGCTCTCCATGCACGCCCAGGCCTGCGCCATACTCATGCAGATTTGCAGATTTACAGACTTGCATGGCGCTCGCCAGCTCAGCAACGCATCGCACCAGTGCATGACAACCTCTATGCCAACGAACAGCTAGTCCGACTGCTTGCTTTTCATCCCACCTTCTCTGCCTTTCCTGCGCAGGCACCATCGTTGCGCAGAGCTTGACGCTTGCTTTCTCCGACCGCCTTGATCCCCGATACGCACCTCCCCATGCGGCGCACGGCGCTGGTTTCTTTCGCCATGCCACCGCTTGGTCCGTGAACTGCGCCTTGATCATGATTGGTCCGGGTGCTTACCCGTCCCTCGACTCTCTCATCGCTTCACGCCACAAGAATCCATCAACGGCCAATCTGGCAATGCGTGCCCTCCGAGGACATCCCGCTTCCCGCTCAGGGTCATCCCATGGACGTTGATGGAAGCTCCGGCTTTCAAGCCACTGCGACATGACCGGCCTGGCGTCCATACACCGTCTCCTCCCGCACTTCCCGCCAAGTACAAACCGACTCCGATTTCTGTACTGATAACCCTGTATTTTGTTGGGTCTCTTCATCCTTCAGTCCGACCTATGGCTTCAATTTCTCTCTGTTCATGCTGATATTTGCTTCATTCATTTTCAATAATCGCATCCCCCCCCAATTGCCGCGGCACCCAGCAACGAGGGATACCCGCCTTAACTACCTCGAGGCACACTTAGAAGCATTGTTTTATTCCCTTAGGTTTGCTATTAGAAGTGGGCACGGAGAAGGAGAGGAGGAGAGAAGGAGAGGAGGAGAGAAGGAGAGGAGGAGGAGAGGGGAGGAATGCGAATTGACTTGGCCGTTTATCGGCTGCACATTGGGATCAGGAACCTGGTTGGTGGCGTCTTTGGTCCTTCAAGCCGGTCACGAGCCACGAACATCGACCCTGCATTAACCGGATTGGCGCTTTCAATTTTCCTTTTACTAAGGCCGGACTCTGGTGTTCTCGGGTTGGGATCATTTCCATGCCCTTTGCCTGCCCATTCTCGATGGCGGCGGCGAAGGAGCTCTTGATGTTCGGTACAAGTACAAGCAGGTGGGTAGGTGACTGTTGCAGCTAGACGAGCATGTTTGTCAGGGGAGTGGAGGGGTCGAATATTCGACTGGGAGACGACGGAAATGAGGAACAAAGATGAGAGCATCTCTAGCCACCTAGCAAGGAAACGAATAGGCATGATGAGACAAGCTCCAAGTTTAACTAGTTGTGTGTGCTCGGCTATTTTTAACATCTCGGGCCGGCTTCTAGAATGGAGATTGAGTTTGGCACTCTTCTTCACATGCTCAGCCCTACCGCTGAGGGACCGCTACCGTATACGTACCCGGACGTAGAATGGGCCAATCACACGCCAAATTCGGCCCTGTATTCCGAATAGGTGGGGCAAATTGTCGAAGCCAGACAAAAGAAAAAAAGAGAGTGAAAAAGTCCCCGACGAGCCCCTCAATTAGAACAAACAAACGCCCCCGTTTGAGTTCGGAGCTGAGACGGCGCAGAAATAGCTCGCCTGTACGTCACAACCGGCAAAGCAGTTGCTGAACGAGGTTCATACTTCAACGATATCTAGGTAGTCCTCCGGCTTTCAGGTCATAATTCTTCTCCGGAAACCCAGCTGCTTCGATTACCCCGCGTCGCATTTCCGCTGGCGTACCATCAAGGCGCCGCAGCAAATTCGAAAGGGAGATGGCGCTTTCCAGGATTTCGGGCAGGGAAGATCTCTATGTTGGCGGGTACGCCCCCCTCTCTATCCTTCTCTCGCCCTCACCCATCCGGAAGTCACGTCACTAACCATGTCGTCTAAAAAGGATCTTCGCCCTCCGCCGGCCGTCTCTGCTCGAAGAAAAGAAGATAACACACATCCTCTCCGTCATCCAGTACACGTTCGCCAACATGGACGAGTTCAAAGACAAGTACACCCATCTCAGCGTCGACGTCGACGATATGGATGACCAGGACATCCTCGTCCACCTCCCCAAGATGGTCCGCTTCATCGAGCGCGGACTCTACGGCGACGCCGCCTTCGCGAACAGAACCTCCTCTACTCCCCCGGCAATAAACCCCCACGACGACGACGACGACGACGACGCCATCACACCCGCCCCGCCCGCAGACCCGTCGTCCACCCCCGACTCCGCCCGCTTCGCCCGCCTCCGCCTTGCCTCGCCGCCGGCAAATCCCCCTTCGCACACCGACGGCAGCGGCGGGCCCGACCCGGCCGGCGCCGTCTTCGTCCACTGCGCCATGGGCAAGTCGCGTTCTGTCACGGCCGTCGTCGCGTGGCTGCTGTGGAAGTACCCGTACCGGTTCGGCGGTGCAGGCGACACCGACACCGACACCGACGCCAACGCCGGCTGGGGCAGGAGGAAGAGGAGAGCCGACGACAAGGAAGGAGGCGGTAAAGATGGCGATGACGACGACGACGACGACAACGACGCGTTCGCGGTGGTGGGGCGGGCGATCGAGTGGGTGCGGCGGGCGCGCGGGATCGCCGAGCCGAACCCGGGGTTCGTCCGGCAGCTGGCGCTGTGGTGGGGGATGGGGTGCCCGGCGGGCTCGGACGACGCCGTCGAGAGGAACAGGCTATACAGGCGGTGGGCTTACCGGAGGGAGGTGGAGGAGAGCGCGAGGATCGGGAGAGCGCCTGATCGGTTGAGGTTTGAGGATGAGGATGAGGAGGAGGAGGAGGAGGAGGGCGGCGGCGGCGGCGGGCCCGGGCTGGAGCTGCGGTGCAAGAAGTGCCGCCGCGTGCTGGCGACGAAGCCCTTTGTGGTACCGCACCGGGGGGCCGGCGGCGGGAAGGGACCGAAGGCGGCGTCCTGTCCGCATTTCTTCGTCGAGCCCATGTCGTGGATGCGCCCCATCCTCGAGGAGGGCGTTCTCGACGGCCGTCTGGCCTGCCCAAACGCCAAGTGCGGGGCCTCTATCGGCCGGTACACCTGGCAGGGGTTCAAGTGCGGCTGCGGCGAGTGGGTCTGCCCCGCCTTCTCGCTGCACAGGAGCAAGGTCGACGGCGTCGTTACCCGTCCGGGCGGTGCTGCCGCGCCCGGCCCCGGTCGTGGGGCCGTGCTCGGCGCCGAGGCCGACCGCATGGCAGCTCTGGGGATCCGGCTGCCGCCCGGGTTGGGAGCTGTTTCTAGGAAGGAGAATCTATGACCGGTGAACTGAATCGATACCCCCCCCATTACTTTTCCCCCCCATGTTCTCACCGCAGCTCTTGCGAATGTTTTGTCATCGGCTCACGGGGTCATCCTCGTCGTGTCAGCAATACAGTCGTGGAGGAGAGAAATCGGCACGGTTGCTTACTCTCCGGATCTACACTGTGACCAGGCCATCTTACCTAACCCGCCAGATCTGCCGTTTGGTCCGAGCATGACACGGGCTCTTTCGTTTTGCTCGTTCTCAATTAGTCCGCTGACGTCTTCACACACCCCGGCTCTTCCTTCCGCGCGCCCCCCCTCCCCCGGGTCCTGGTCAGCACTGACAGTTCGTTCCATCCACCCCCAATACCTAGCAGCCTGGCCCTGCAACCGACGACTGGACTCTGACCCATGACGACGTGGATTAGCGGGAACCCCCCTCCCAATCGAACATCCCATCTGGTTAGGGCTTACGCCCACATCGCTCGCCCTACTGGCTTCCCTGTCCGTTTTGTCGACTTGTCTCAGACGGAGAGGGGGGAGGGGGGAGGGGGTGTGGCCGCATCCCCCTCGCTGACCCCCCCGTCAGCACGGCGTAAATACTTAAATTACCCTCGCTAACTTGGAGACTAAGCCTGAACCTGACCCTTGAGAAGAATGGAAGGAACAGGGTTCAGGTGCAGGGCTGAGAGACGGGCTACGGGGATACCCGATGCGGTAACTCGTGTGATCTTGGGTGGTTGCATCAGCCCAGGAGTCTTTTCGATTCGGTGGTCGGGGGCTCACACACACACACACCCAACGTCATCGATAACCAATTCTCCTGTTTTCCAACGACATGCCAAATGCCTGTGGGTGTTACTTGTAATATTCCCGACCATGATACCCGTGACTTCGAATGGCAAGATGCATGTCAGAGCCTAAGCAGGTGCGCTGACAGTGACGCTTGCTCTCTGAAAATGTCCGTCTCGAGGAAGGACATGGCAAAACGGATGGCTTTCTTTCGTCGATCCTCCACCCCCAAGGGTCTCCAGATCCGAGCCGTTGACGCGCCGACCGTTAGGCTCGGCTCCGAATGTCCCACCTCCCCTCTCCAAATGCCCAAGCCAGCCGCAAGAAGAGTTGAGCTAGAATTACTTTGTCCAAGGAGGCTGAGTGGTCTCACGCTGATAGAAATCTGAGAATTATCTTGATACCTGTGAACTCCTTCGCAGCAGCAAGCCTTTTCACCCGGCTCGGCAAAGGTCCCTCCCGTCCACTAGGCAGAAGGACAAGCCATATGCGCGCCATCTGCCCCAGCAAGCCCAGTAATGGAAGGATTGACAGGCTACCAAGGGAAAGCTCTCTGCCCACTTTCCACCCACATGGTTAAGCCGGACTTATTAGTGTGGGAATACTAGATATTAGCTGGTAGGCGCCGGGCACTTGCTGCCGCTGACCTGTAAGCAGGGGTAAGCACTAGTCCGCTTACGGGCAATGCCCATCTAGGTGTATTGTATGTGCATATATACCTACCACACGAACGGCTGAATACCGCGTGCACACACCATTTGGCTGGCTGGGTTCTTGCAGAGAGGCAGTGCCCAAGCGGGGTGAGTTTATTGCGTCAGTTGAGTCCGAGCTGGCCGGACCGTGATGCGAGCGTCTGGTTGAATTGAAGAAGAGAAAAGAGAACCAACAAAAAGAAAAGTCCGTTGCAAAGGTTGTTCGCAAGGAAAAGAACCTAATAAGATAGTAGGAGCAGAGGGAGGGGGGCAGGTATACACACACACGGAGCGAGAGAGACATACATACACACGACGTACAGTACATGCATGATTAAAGGAGGGTCATACGGAGATGTTGGGTGCAACGGAAAGAAAGACTAGAATATGGAAAGGTATTGCTCTATCTGCGTGACCTATTTCCCATCTCTCCGCAATTCGGGGAGGGTGGTTGTGCACTAGAGGGTGGTCTTGGTAAGCAACATAGGATAAGTAGTTGGATGTTGGCGATATATCTCGTTCCCGTCGGCGAGGTCGGGGATCTTCGGCAGGGCCCAATGCCCGCTGTCGGCACCTTTGATCCCTGAACAACAGACTAAGACTCCTTGGCGCAATGCAGAAACGTATTCATTCCTCGTTTATAAAAGACTAGCATAGGTTTAGTCAGAGGGTAAGATAGTAACATCTGGAGTCGAACTTGTGGGGAAAGGAGCCCACCTCGAACATTTCAGGACGAGGGGCAAAAACCAGAGACCTGATGCCCCAATCGAGGTTTCTTTCCCTCACTTCCGTTTACTTTGCATAGTAAAAACAGGCAGTTGTAAATCGCAGTCCATTGTGAAGCATGCCGAGTTTTCGCCGATTCGCCAAACCTGGACTACCCGATTGAAATCTTGGGTTTAGGTGCTCCATTACCAGCCTCTAGAAACTCACTGGACTCGCTTTAGACTAGTCCATCGCCTTGCTTCGCCAACTGCCATTCATGGTAGGCCCTTTGGGACCGAAGGGAAGAAGGTCGGGTTCTGCAACCTTTCACGATTTCGCCTCGCCATCTCGGCTTGCCGCTTCCTCTCGACGCGCTGCGTATAAAATGTCCTGCAAAAAAAAAAAAAGAGTCAATCAAGGGGCTCGCATGAGAGCCGA
The DNA here is from genome assembly GCF_030411735.1 of Phialemonium atrogriseum. NCBI lineage: Eukaryota > Fungi > Ascomycota > Sordariomycetes > Cephalothecales > Cephalothecaceae > Phialemonium > Phialemonium atrogriseum. Next base: position 7,510 of record NW_026848156.1, on the reverse strand, counting down.
TGAAAGGGCTCGGGGTTTCGGAAACGAGACCTCTTCAGCTCAAATACACGGGGCTCTTCCTCGGCCAGAGGGGATTTTGTTTCTGACTTTTCCCCGAGAGGCACAACGTCAGCGAGTTTAAAGCGATATTCGAGGAAGAGTGAGCACCACCTACCTTGCCCTCCTCCTCCCCGTCCTTGCTCTTGTCATCGTCCGTTTTGGTGTCCTTGCCCTTTCCCTTTCCCTTGCCCTTGCCCTCTCCGTCCTTCTTCTCCTTCTCCTTCTCCTTCTTCTTGCGCTGCTTCTCCTCGTACTCGGCCTTCACCCGAGCCACCTCGTCCTCCAGCTCCTTCTTCTTCCTGGCCTCGACTGCCTCCTGATCGATGATCGGGGTGCAGAACCCCTTGTCCCTGAGGTGGCTAGGGCAGACATAGAAGAAGTCCTAGGCGCACGGTGAGATTCCATACTTTTTGAGCTTCTCGGTCCCCCCCACCTTGTTCTCTGGCGTGACCAGGACACTTGTGCTGAGCTTGAAGCAGATCTCGCACGCCCTTGCGCTTGTTTCGGCCACCTTCCGGTGCGAATAAATGTTTGGAAACGCCATCTTGGAGTTTGGACACGGAAGGGAGAGAATCGCAGTCGGGTTATGCCACCATCTCTTGGTCTCTGGGATTGCGATGGAGTCGGGCGTCAAATCGACAGCAGCTCGCATGATTGGACGAGATGTCCCCAATGGTCCGTCTAAATAGCTAAGGCCCACACTGTGCACCCGGACTACCGCCCTGGTCCATATTATATAGGTAGATAGCCTAAAGCAACGACAATGGGTTGGAACATGGAGTGACCTGAGGTTAATCGTCAAGATGATTGTAATGATTTTCTGTATTCACCTTAGTTTTAGACTCTTGCCGTCTACTGCCGCTGCTAATGAGTGAAGAACGCAAGTGACTTGCTTAAGACCTTAGATGAGGTTGAGGTTTGAGGTCTAGTCTTGTAACTGATGCTTCAAAAAAGAAGTGCAATAGTTCTAATAATATGTATTCCATTTTTGCAGAGTCTAGGTAGGATATTGCCGCTTCACCATTAAGGTTCACCGACTGTTCGTGACGCATAATGAGCCACTCAATTTCAAAGGCTCGTGCCGTTGGACTCTTGGTTGTAGGAGTCTCGATGTGAAGCCCCTATTATTCTCGGAGTGGGACATGTTGACGTAGCTTCTGGGGCTACAAACAGTTGAAACACGCCTTAACATTTGCTTGTGCCGCATTATTAGCCAGGCCAGAACAACAATAAACGAAGACAAACTGCCAAGTAGTCCTCAGGAGGGGTATTGGAGCGGTATGTACGATATACCTAGTAAGCTATGAGTTGTCAAGATTCAGATGAGAGTTGCTGAGCCAAAAGCGAAACAAATGCCAAGGATACCTGACGATGGACCATACTCAACGTGATTCCTCGCCGTGGCTAACCTGTCCATTCCTACTTGCTAAGTGGCTTCTCCCAGATAAGATTGGAGACCTTTGACAGAGCGGCAACGAGGTTCAACGTTTCAGAAGAATGAGATGGCGGGAGCGAGTTAGTTCCTAGCCTTTGTTGACTCGACGCTTCAAGAGAAGCCCCTCTTCAACTGACAATATCCAGATCCGGAATGTGCGCTCCAAAGGAGCCGAAATTATTAATAGCCTGTTTTACTGTTTCTTCCTGCCACAACTCTAGCTTGGTCGGCTGGTCCTCGGTTACGAGAAAAGAACACAACAACGCTCTACCATGCCAGGTACCTATTCAGGCGGCTACCCTCATTACTATTGCTAATACGGAGGGATGATTGGGTGCGCTGAGTGGGATTGAGGTTCGAGAGAAGACAATAAAACTTTGGGACAACGCCGTTGGAATCGGTCTATTACGAAAACGCGCGGGGGCATCACAGAGAAGGATTGAGTTGGTGGGGTCATGAAGCGGTTATGGTGATCATGCCACCACCTCGGGACGTTCCTAGTTGAGTGGGGCGCTGGTGATTTACGTCACCCCACTCTCGGCGCCCCCTCAAGGATCTAGACAACTCCAAGCTGGGACTCGACGCCGGGAATATGGAATGATAGAGCAGCGATGGGCTTCTAGAAATTCTTTCCGAGGCGGTCGTCGCCGGGTTTGATTGATCTGAATTGGTCCCGCTGTGTCCATCTCTCTGCCCCTTTCCATTACTCCCCCTCCCTCCCCCCCTCGCTCTCCTCCCCCTCGCTCTCCCCCTCGTGTCGGATACCGGGTGCGGCGGCAACATGAATCCTAAAATCATCCACCTGCCCGACGGGCAGAACTTCACCGTGATTCCCGTCTTTGCCGGACTCTTCTTCAAGTCTCACGAGCTCAACACCCACCCCAACGCGTTTCCGATTGGATGGACCGTTGTCCTCCACACCGATGACGGCGACGACCGCGGCGACGAGAAGCCCACAGCGCCAGACGATGGCATGGACGAGGACGGCGGCGGCGGCGGCGGCGGCGACAGTCCCAAGTGGCACAGGCCGTACACGCACTCGTTTACGAAGCCAACCCTCCACAGTGACCACCTCTTCATCTCGTCCATCTCGAATCCCTCCAGCAACGACTTCAAGCCCGCTGCCAGCCCGAGCCGGCAGATAGCCATGATGCTCTGGGTCACGCTCTACTGGTACTTCCACCAACCCGTGCCCCACGCGACACTGGACACGGAAGCCTCGCGGGGCACGCCCGAGGCAGGCAAACCGCGCGGGGAGTGGCGGATACACATCAAGAGGGACGGCATGTTTCGTGGACGGAACGTGCTGCCGAAGCTGGAGCGCATGGGGCTGATTGCCAGCCTCGACTCTACCGTCGGCACCACGATCGAGGACAGCGGGGAAGGATGGTCGCACATGTTTGCATCCCAGAAGATGTTTTGGCAGATCCCCGCCCGCCTCTTCCTCTTCACGCTACAGCCCACCACCAGAGGCACGCCCTCATACCAAGCGTCCCCTGTGACCAGCCGCCCGGGCTCGCCTACGCGCCTGCCCTCGCCGCTCCCGGGCCAGGCCGCCGACGTCCCCGGCGCGTCGACTGCGGTCACCTTCGCCAGCATGCCCTCGATCCCCTCGGGGCCCTTCTTCAGCACGAGCCACCTCCCAACCTACTACCCGCCAGCCCCGACGCAATACACGACGACGAATCAGCTCCGCCACCCGATCCGGCCGAAGCCGCCCCGCATGGGCGAGGTCTTCTACACGCGCTTCGTCCCCTCGGCCGGGCAGTACCTCTCGTTCCGCGTGGCCTCGCTCTCGGCCAAGCCCGTGCCGTACATGGGGCCCGTAGGCCCCCGGCCGCCGGTACACGCCCACCTCGGCCTCATGAGCGACACGTCGCTGCTGCAGATGTGGCTGGCCAACCCGCGGGTTCGCGCCTTCTGGGGCGACTACGTCCCCGACTTCCTGTCCACCGCCCTGTCGTCGGCCCACAGCTTCCCCGTCATCGGCATGTGGGACGGCGTGCCGTTTGGCTACTTTGAGATCTACTGGGTCAGGGAGGACCCGCTCGGCCGCCTCGCCGGCGCCTCGGCCGCCGACGACTGGGACCGCGGCTTCCACGTCTTCGTCGGCGAGGAGTGGGCGCGCGGCCGCGTCCAGCCGTGGCTGTCTAGCCTCGTGCATTGGGCCTTCTGCGCCGACTATCGGACCATGAGCATCTGTACGGAGCCGAGGGTCGATAATGCGAGGTGGGTGGTCTGAGACCATGCTTCTTGTTCTCTCTGTTCCCTAACTGCCTTCCATTTGCCCCTCCCCCGTCCCTGCCCGGAGACCTGCAAGTCATAGCTAATACGCCTGGCCTAGATTCATCCAGCACCTCCAGTTTACGGGCTTCTCGAAGGAGAAAGAAATAGCATTCCCGCATAAGCAAGCTTGGTTCGGGCGTCTGAGACGAGAATCTTGGGCCGGCCCGGCATTTTGACGACAATAATTGGAACTGTGGGCTGTTTCTGGGGCCTGTGTGTCAACGTCGTCCTTGCCTTGCCCCTTGGATAAGATGGGGCGTCGAATGGGAAAAGGCAAGAGTGGAAACTACGCCGAGCTGCAATAAACAAGCTATAGGCAACCGCATCACGGCTCTATGAGGCCTTCGAGCTAACAATGAACCGAGCTTCCGGCAGGCTCTCTCTCCTCCACATCATCATCATTGCCTTCCCAGACAAGTGTAGTCCAAGCGATGCTCCATCCCGCTATTATGCCATGCCATCTTGCCGACCCCGCGGTTTCCGTCCGCCAGTCACAGTGTCGCGTCCCTCTGGGAAGATGAGAACGGGAAATGCTGGACCTAGATGTTGCGGCTAAGTTGATCTCCCGTGGAACAGTTCTAAGGCGTGAGGCACCCAAGTCATCCAGTAGCCGGCGGGAGACTGGAAGTATGCGGCATCTGCATCCAGTCATTTGATACCGAGTTCATTGCTACCACCTTTCGTAGAGAGTAGACACCAAAATACAGAGAAAATAGATCCGTCATCAAAGGAGCCCAATCCGATCACCCAACGCCATCCCCTAAGCACATGTCGCATATTCGAGCAACGAGATAACCAACCAATCACTCCTTCCATTTGCTACTCTGCTTCAACCACGTCTCAAAATCCTGCAGCGAGCTCTCCTCCTTCCTCAGTGCCGCAATGTCCACCCCATAGCCCTCCTTCTCGAAGAAGGCAAACATGGCGCCGAGGTCGCCGACCGTCCACAACACGGCTTTGCCGAGGAACGTCCAGCTCTGGGGAAGCTCCTTGCCGGTGACCTTTGCGAACCGCTCCTTGGCCTCGGCGAGGGTGAGGGCGTCGCCGGCGAGGCCGACGGCCCGGCCGGCCCACTCCTCCGGGCTGGCGAGCGCCCTGGCCGCGAAGACGCCAATGTCCCGCACGCTGACGAGCTGCAGCTTCGTGGCGGGCGAGAGGGCCGACGCCCACATGGCCGTGAACATGGAGCAGAACATGCCCGGGTTCATGTTGTCGAGGAAGGCCACGGGCCGCAGGACGGTCCAGGTGAAGGACCCGGGCTCGCGGGCGGCCTTGTCGCGCACGTGCACCTCGATGTTGTGTTTCTGGTAGAAGTGCTTGACGTCGGTGGGGTTGTCCCAGCTGCGGGCGTCGCCGCCGCGGTCGACGCTTGAGAAGACGACGTGCTTGACCCCGTGCGAGACGGCCGCGTCGATGAGCGGGATGGCCTGCTTCTCCTCGTCCACCTTGCCCGGGCTGGTCACCACGAAGATGCCGCTGATGGAGCCCTTGGGCCGCGTCTCGAAGATGGGCGCCGGGTCCGTCGAGTCGCCTTGCACGAGCTCGATGGCGCCCGGGTGGGCTTCGGCGAGGGCCTTGGCGCCGGCGGACTCGGCGTTCCTGGTCAGGGCTAGGATCTTTGGCCGGGGCTCGGGCAGGTTGAGAAGCGCTGTCACTACGGCGCCGCCCTGCTTGCCCGTGGCACCGACGACGAGGACGCTAGGCGTGGGAGCTGACATGGCTTTGAAGATGCTGGGAGTGAGAGTGTGAGACTGCTGATGCCGGTTACTTGCCGGCAATACAAGGGTGGTTTTTGTATTGGTTCAAAAAGGGAACTGAGGTGCTAGAATGACCTTAATAGAGCGGGTTGAGGACGTTGAGAAGGTTTGTATAAATATGAGATCATCGTTTCCAAATCACGCCTTGGGCGGCCGGACAACCCCGCCAATATATCCGATGGCTTACCTAAGGTCAAGCCGACGAGATACGACATTCCATCGATCTCGTAACCTTATCCTTCCGATGGACAATACGAGTTGGACGAATGGTGACAACCAATCTGCATCACGCAACTTGCTCCACAAGGAATGCAAATCCGCGGAAAACGGAGTTCTTTGTTTTCAAAGGGATGGACATTTTGTCGGACTTTGAATCCCTTGGAAGCCCTGATATTTGCTCGAAATTGTATCAAGTGGTTGGAAAGATAGTTCGACATCAACTTTGCGTCTCCTCCCTAGTAATTAGGTACCTATGTTTGTTGCTTGGCGGGGAGGTTCCGGTGGGGCACCAGCTATCTGGGCTTAAGGAAGTCACATTGATTGGCTGATGCGAGCCTTAGCCTTGCGCCTCCAGCCTTGTCGCTCTGGGCGGCGTGACATCCCACTTCAGGCGGCCCACACAAATGAGTTGATGAGTTGAGCAAGCGAGACATCAACCACGTAAACCATCCTCGAAACGTCCTAGACCCTCTTAGACCCGACCGACGCAACAGATACCCTCCGCGCAGACGGACCTCAACCGATCAGAAGCACAAAAAGCCATGAACCGCCTCTTCGGATCCTCCTCAGGCGCCAAGCCACCTAAGGCGACGCTCGACTCCGCCATCGGCAACATCGACACGCGCATCAGCTCGATCGACGTCAAGCTGGCGTCGCTCAACGCGGAGCTGACGGCGTACCAGACCAAGCTGGGCAAGATGCGCGACGGGCCGGGCAAGACGGCCATCAAGCAGAAGGCGCTCAAGGTGCTGCAGCGGCGCAAGATGTACGAGGCGCAGCGCGACCAGCTGCAGTCACAGGTGTGGAACATGGAGCAGGCCCAGACCATGCAGGACAACCTCAAGAACACAATGGTCACGGTCGATGCCCTCAAGCAGACCAACAAGGCCCTGCGCAAGGAGTACGGCAAGGTCGACATCGACAGGATCGAGCGCCTGCAGGACGACATGGCCGACCTGCTCGACGTCGGCAACGAGATCCAGGAGTCGCTCGCCCGCAGCTACGACGTGCCCGAGGACGTCGACGAGGCCGAGCTCGACGCCGAGCTAGAGGCCCTCGGCCACGAGGTCGACCTCGACCGCGAGCTCGGCGGCCACGAGTCGGCGCTGCCGAGCTTCATGCAGGACGAGGTGCCCGACTTCATCGACGAGGCGCCCGTGCAGGCTGGCAAGCTCAAGGAGGCGGCGGGGTGAGGGTAAGGGGACGGATGCTATTGTGGGGAAGGTCGGGGGGAAGGTGGGGGGTCGGGGGGGGGGGGGGGGGGGAAAAAAAAAATACGCCGGCAAGGTGGTGTTGCCGCCAAGGGCGGCCGCGGCCCCTGGCAAGGACCCCCAGCAACTACACCCCGAAATATACTA